>NC_068360.1:52529735-52687577 GCF_020536995.1 Dreissena polymorpha
ACACTAATAAGATACTGTTCTATCAAGTTATTATTTAATTAACTCATTTTTACATAAAAGTTTACACCAAATGCTTTACGTTTTAAAGTAGATACATGAAGATACTTTTTACCATTTCAAGTATGCCCTTATTCAATTAGTTACCACGTTTTGCTTGCGAAATATACTTTGAAAACTTTGAATTATATTTAGTATTCCATATGAGCAACAGGAAAATGCACATTCGTAACATTTGAAATAAATATTAGCAAATACATAATGAGCCCTGCTCTGTGAAAAGGAGTTTAAATGCATGTGCGTACAGATTCGTCCCAGATTAGCCTGTGGAGTCCGCACAGTCTAATCAGGGACGACACTTTCCGCTTTTATGACATTTTTCGTTTAACGAAAGTCTCTTCTAAGCAAAAATCGAGTTTATATGAAAAGTGTCGTCCCTAATTAGCCTGTGCGGACAGCACAATCTATTTTAGGACGACACTTTACGCACATGTACATTAAACCCCTTTTCACAGATCGAGTCTCTAGTATTTTATTAACCGGTGTATCCTCATTCCAACGTTCTAATATTGAATCATTGAATAAATATATATTGACTGTCGTTTTAAACGTGCGGGGTAAGAACTATACTGCTAAAAATGTTATATTATATTATACATATATCTTATAACATTAAGCAAATTATGCTCTAACTGGAATTTAAATTTTCGTAGCTGTTCTTTTGCTTTATAGTCCTAGGTGCTCGGATTCTTACCACATCTTTTTTTTAACAAATAAATCATATTGTACGGTCATTACACACTTCCGAACAGACGGCACTTCTCTTTTTGTGTTAAGATTTTATTTTTAGTGGCTGTAAATCTAACAAATTATTTTGTTGACAGATAAATGTTATTGTGTGTCTATAAATAATGAGAAGATGTATAAGCAATGTACGTCTAACTTATTCCCGTCGGCGAGTTATATACAAAATTAATTTATGTTCTTATTTAAATAATAAATACAATGATTTACAGTTATTTATACATTTAAACTCTGTTCTTAGATACAAATCGAGTTGTTAAATAACGACAGCATTTGTAACACATTCTAGATTATCGTCACATCAAACTGATAATTGTTGCGGAAATTGATGGACATTAATTAGCACGGGGTCTCTTAACTAGAATACTACTACTACTAATTATTATATCTTGAATGTTTGTAGTTGGCCGATTGGCTTATATTTAAGTTGATATAGTCCAACAATATATCGGGAAAAACACTCAATAGCAAAACGTGCTCGGTTCTTAATACCATTTACAATCTCATAACATATTCGTTAATGTATATTTAATAAATTGGGCCGGTGAACTCTTTGTATTGTACACATTCCCGCGCCTTTTTTATAAATATTATAGCGCAGTAATTTACGTTGCTTAAACTCGGTTCGCCCTTAATCTCATTTATGTATTTCGAGGTTTCAATTCACAAATAAAAGCACATTTAGTTATCATAGGTGTGCGATAACGTTTCTATCTTTTATTTTATTTTAAACGGAATCGTATATAGTATACATTTGCGATATATAATTTTTGTGTATCTCCAAATACACGTAAACTACAAATGCCATATATATATATATATATATATATATATATATATATATATATATATATATATATATATATATATATATATATATATATATATATATATATATATATATAAACAGAGTTTTTAGGAAGATTCTGTATAAACAGTGACACTAATATAGTTAAAAAAATACTTACGGAAAAAAAGAGTAGCACCTCTTGGATGGCATCTTCTTTCGCGAACTGATGAGTCTTGTATCCCGGATAGGCGAATACACTGAATTCACTCTTATTGAGATAGTCGGACAAATACTTTGCCTGACTATGACCTATTACCAGAGGCATTCTTAAAGCACACAAAGTATCAACAATATATTAACTAATAAATATTCGAATAAATTTACAAAAAGGCAATATTGCTGACAATCGCAACGCAATTTTTAAACAGTAGAGCTTTATGGGATGTTCTGAACGCAATGTACAGAATGGTTGTAATTGTACAAGTTTTGAACTGATGGAGTCCACCTGCCAGCTCTGCGGACACTTAACTTGTGTATAAAGGACAAAAAGTGGAACTTTTTTTTTGCTATAAAAACACAAGTACTGCAGAGTAAGTATATTGACACCACCCCTGCTGGCTCTTCTTTTCCCCCACCCACATCGGCCTACACTTCCATAAAATCTCTCCTTCTTTCAACCCTCCAGGGTGGCAACATGTATTTTAAATATATAAATGCATATAGTCCTGTACATATTGTAAATAATGTACATCTTGTACAAATTTAGCTGTCTTTGTCTTATTTTTAACTGTAAAGTACATTGTCTTACCCTTAATTTTTATGTGGCCCTATGAAGGTGACCGTTTGGAGACACGTAAGTTATTGCCCTTAACATATAAGGGTTTATTACTAAACCCACTTTTAAATATTGTTTTAATGCCACTCTGGGGGGATCTCTCTTTTCCATAGCCCAATCCTCCTTAAGTTCCATACAGACAGGGTCTTATGTTGGAGCATTACGGCTATATTCCCTGTCTGCAAGTGTTCAACATTGAGCCACATACATAAACTTGTACTCATTAATTTTTTATCAACTCAATACTCAATTGCAATATTAATATATAATTGAGAGTTACACACTCTATGTGATATCATATATTGTCTTTTTTTTCCTTTCCTTCTCATATAATTGCATTTGCACATGCAACTTCACTCTACACTTGAGAGCTGTTAAATCAGGCTCTGGCATCCCTATTAATAAGTGTTCTTAGATATAAACATATCTCTCTTATGATTAGATCTTGTTGTTTGGCGTTTAGTTTAAACTTTAAACATACACATAAAAATGGTACTTGACTATGCATGTAAACATATTGTGGCAATGTTCAACCACTTTGTGATCTGGAAAACCCTCAAATATTATTATTTTGTTACACAAACATATTACACATCTGTGTATTCCTTTTTCTATAATTAATATATTAAAATAGTCCTATTTGGATTCAAATTTTTAAACCACAGATCACAAAGTCTAAAGACTCCAACAAACCCATTGCAGTATATACTGAACAGTGGGTCTGGTAATGATGCTGCCACATACAACAGTATGTGTTTTTTCACCATCTTTACTTATAAAAATTGGGCTATTCTTTCTCTCTCTCCTCCTTAAAAAACAATACAAAGAATAACATACAATAACAACATCATATGAATGATATAAATTAATAATAAGTACAGTAACGTAACAAAAACAGTAATCTAATACTATAAAACAACTCCAAGTTCTTTTGGATTAACTCATTCTTTTTCTTTCATTTATATTTTTGCATATAAACCATTATTGTTTACTTTTTCTTAAAAGTACAAAGTCAGCCGTGGGAAAATCTATTTTAAAACGGATTGACCTACTGGCAATCCTTAATAAGAAATTTCGGCCAATCAGCGCCATCGTTATATAAGCGCATCAACCAATTAAAACGCCGTTTTTTTAACCGCGTTAGGCCTATTCACTGTATAGCACTGCGTCTTTTTAACGCTTCATATAAAGGTTATATATTTTTAAACCAATAGATTTTTATTAAGGCACCGCACCAACCCTGCAAAGTTTTATATTTATACCAATGGTACAGCCCAGTAAAATCGGGCTGTCCATTTTATGGCCGTTTTCGGCTTTTTATGCAGAGTTCTATGTTAAGCAGTGTGCTCGGGCAATGGTTTTTAACCGAAGTCCCGAGGGTAAATAACCCCATTAGTTAGTAAGTATATTCTACAATTCTGCTATGGTGTCGCGCAGGGGGATTGTGGATATTTTTCGAGACCAGTATAGAAAATGTTAACACCTGTTGAAGCCATATGACACGTGTGACCGGATATTAATAATTAAGCTAGATGTTTTGTGTTGTTTTTCTTAGAACATGGATTGTGTGCGTTAATTCTTAAAAAACTGTGGAAATATATATTAGTTTTCAGCGTTATCTATATCGTCTGCGTTTTCTTGCATACGGTATGTACATAGAAGAAACACGCAAACAACAATCAAACAGCGCCGTGGCATTACCAAGGAAATAATAATTTCAGCAAATATTTATAGTTGTTTAAAGTTTTTTGTTTGTAACACAACACAAATATAAGTATTAATTTGCTTATTTTACACGTCATTTCAACACCTAAAACTTAGCATTACACCCGTATAACATTACACGCGGACTTTAAATAAAAATCCCGCCTTGTATTTTTTATTCACGGCGCCGTTAATATATCAAGAATGTAATAATTAATGTTAGCAAATATTTTTATTTCTTTAACGAGTATTATTTTTACCACGACACACATTTATTTGCAATTAACAGACTAATGACTAATTTATGAATATTTCTGTAAATACGTTTCATTTAAGATTTGACAATCGTGTCATTTACATAAAAACGCAGAAATACCTATATATTTCCTGTCTTTTTTAATTGTATATGAAATTGAAAAGAAAAAAAAACCCGAAAAATTACACCCGTAACATATTACCCACGGACTTCAACCGGTTTTAAATATTTTCTTTTTGATTAAACTATCGGTTCTATGGATAAAATGGATAGTAATGCTATTATATTTAATAAAATATCACATTTACAAGTGTTGCGCATCTTAGTGACGTGTTAATAATGATTTAAATCCATTTCATTAAAGCGGTATCCCGCCTGCATTTTTCTTCTTTGTCCATGGGTCATATCGTATGCAATTTCCTACTTTGTTCATATCGTATGTAGTTTTCAACGTTATCTATATTGTATGCATAATCCGTAAGCGTTTTAGTGACGGCCTGAAAAATGATAGCCTTTTTGCATTCAATTAAAAGAAAAATATACATTTTTATATAAAACAATATATTTTGTAATTTTTTTTACACCTATCCGTTACTAACTTAAATCCGCTATACACCAATCGACTGTTTTGATTTAACGGGCACCGGATTACAAATTCTCCTGCTCCTCTACAGTCTCTGAAGTTTCAAAAAACATAGGTCGGTCGTGAAATCCTGACATAAATTATCATTAATATGGCATTGACATGTCCTATTGTTCCAACGTCATGGGTTTGAGCCTTGCAACTGGCTTACTTTTCCTCTGTGGTAACTTAATACAAGCAGGATAAATTGTTCCAATAAAATTCAAAGTTAAAAATAATAAGTCCACTGCTACATCCACTCAAGGAAATATCGAACAGAAGCCATAAGTCCATTGAATTAACTGAATCAAATGAAACTGTACTCACCGTATTCTATCAGCTAGGACAGATCCTCGGATTGAAGACAATCTCGTTATCAGGTGAATGTCTCCGATTCGGGGGAAACATTCTTTAATTATAGCAAATTGAGGTATATTATGTACATGTGTACCCTGACGGAGAGAAATTCTCCTATATGTGTCGTGTTCTGAGAAAAACAGTCCTCACAGGCTAATCAGGGACAAGAATTTCCGCTTTTATGACATTTTTCGTTTAAATGATTCTCTTCTTAGCGAAAATCCAGTTTAGGCGGAAAGTGTCGTCCCTTATTAGCCTGTGCGGACTGCTAATCTTGGACGAAACTTTACGCACATGCATTATGCCCTGTTTTCTCAGAACGCGACACATATGTTGGACAGTCACCACATAGGGGGTACACGAAAGAAAGGCATAAACAAGTCTCTTGATTGGGAGACCATGACATTTATATTTTTTTGTAAACATGTTTTTATCTTGTCAAAACAGCTTTATACAAAGTTAGTATACAAATAAATGCTCATTGTTATTACGCATATTAAGTAAGTCTAACACCGTTGCAGATCAAGCTCGCTTCTACTGAGAATCTCCCTAAACAACCGCATGGTTTCTCGGAACCGCATCTCTGGAACCATCAGCAAATGAGTGCACTTTAGTTTCCGCCCCACCGCCTGGCCCGCCAACAACGACTGCTGTAGAGGAACAGCTGAAGAAGCTCCAACTTCACTTGTACAGTATCAGTTTGGGTGGCTAGTACCTCTCCCAGGTCTTCTGCATATTGAAATGACCGCATGCAAAGCTTACTTTGAAATTACATGGGCTATTGTAATGAACGATTTCTGCACACAACTTGGGTACTCTTCACCAAAAGCATTAGCCCTTTAAGCGCTTGAACCGAATCTTAAAGATCTTTGCAAACAGTTTGGATCCAGATGAGACGCCACAGAACATGTCAAACTGTTTGCAATTCTGATAGTATTGTTTGAAAAGAAATCAAAGAAAATGCTAATTTTAGAAATTCAGCAGACGACATTTTAGCAGACGACAAATTTCCCAGCATGCAAAGGGTTAGACTATGCAAAGCGATGTGCTGATCACCACAAAAGTTGAAAGGTACTGGAGATTTTCTACCTTGCTGTAGCAGATGAACTACTCGTTCCCTATGTCAGGAAAATGTCGGGAAGATGAATTGAGTTGCCCTCTGAGAAACTGGACGTAATGCTTGTGCGTAAATTGTCATCCCAGATTAGCCTGTGCAGTCCGCATAGGCTAATCAGGGACAATTTTCGCTTTTATGACATTTTTCGTTTAAATGATGTCTCTTCTTAGCAAAATCCAGTCTAGGCGGAAAGTGTCGTCCCTGATTAGCCTGTGCGGACTGCACAGGCTAATTTGGGATGACACTTTACGCACAAGCATTTTGTCCAGTTTTCTCAGAACATAACACAATTAGATCCTACAGTGGAGGGTTACTGGGCCTGGACTGGGGATAGTTGTGACCCTAATTACATGTTCCTGCAACAGATGGTATTTACATTTCTTCACAGCTTAATGGGTTGGTTGTAGGAGATGAAATGTAGATGCCTTTGGTGCAGGAAGAGAGAAGATGTCCCAATTTTTCTTTGCACGTAATCATACATTCTATCAAAGAATTGTGACACTTAATCAGTACATTGAGACAATGATGCCAGATGAGTTGGAAACCATCGTGAGGTCTTCACTAACGCTTAGTAGAGCTGGCAATATTGGTCATTACCAATGTTGAGATGCATGTCTCGAAGAATTCAACAAAGAGGCAAAACGCTGGATCAGCAAATGTGTACCTTCAAATGATGAATTGCTGAGGGTGTTCAGGAACCTGGGGGATGCCAGCCCAGATTCTCCATTCTGGATCTTTACTGATCGAGTAGTAAGTGGGGGGATAGCTCAAAGTTGTCAGCTTCCCACTCTCAGCAACAATGGTCACTGTAACACTTGCCCCATACATGTAGGGCTTTATATTATCCGGAAATACAACAGTTTACAAAGTAAATGTGGGATTTCTAACCATACTATGAAGCAAAACAAATGATGCAGACCAATGCAGCAACTGTAATAATGAATCAAAAATAACAGCATCTGCCTTAAAGGTCATTTTAAGTTTAATGTGTAATTGTTACTACTGTAATTAATTGTATGTACTGCGACATTTATGGCTGGAAAACAAACATGCCAACTATTTTAAATTTTGTTGAATTTTATTTTTCGCAGCTGCAGAAAAACTCTTCACATGGCATCAGGCAGTTCCAATGTAGAATCTGGCATCTACAAAGAAAAACAAAAAGTATACTTCCATGAAATTCTGCCAATCAGAGAACTGCTGCACAAGAAGGAATATCTGCTGCATCCAATGGATCAAAAGGAACACAGAAGCTTAAATGGGGATAAACAAAATCACTGTGGATAGTAAATTCCTCAAAGAAAAGTACTACATGTATGAGGCATTCTTGTCCAAAAATGAGGAATTCCAACAAGATGTTATTTTCATAATTGAAGAAGGAAAGCCTGAAATATTGTCCATTGAGAACCAAACAATAGCCGAAATTCGAAATCAGATCTTGGAAAACATTGACATCAAAGAAATCAAGGGGAAGAAAATGGAAGATCTGTTAAATAAAACTGTTGAAGGTTAATCGAAGGAGAAGTATATTCAGTTCTCCCATATGATTAATGATAATCTTCAGTAAACATGTACTAGTATCTTATTTCTGAAGCTATGTACCTGCGTTTTGAAGGTTTTAAGCCTCTTTAAAAGGACTTCTGTCTGAACCGTTTGTCCTCGATCCACTCAACAAGGATGGGCCCTCTGTGGTGGGAACTCTGAACTCGCAAATAAAAAAGACTCAAGCCAAGCAAGAATGGGCACTCCGACGTTCTCAAATTATTAAAATGTTGCTATAGTTTTTATTGACTTGTTTATAATGATAATGTAAGTTTTTTGTCGTGAATTTTAATTGAAGCAGCTTGCTTGCATGTAAATGCAGCATTCGTCTTTAATTGAAATACATGACATACAAAATATCGCAATTGTATCATATCATTTATAACATAAACAAATTATTTGACTTGAAACATTGAAATGTATATGTTTTTAAGCACTTAACTTTGTATATGTTTAATTATACAGACTGTGGGATTTTCATCGTTATAATTTCAAAACACATTTGCAGATCATTAAACAAATATGCAGAACAAATGACAATGGATATTCCATGTGGACGAACTGCAGAGCTCTGCCATCTGTGTTCAACATGCCCGTCTTCAAAAGTCTTTAAATAAAACAAATATTTAAATTTCAAACAAAACGTTAACCCTGCTGTAAATTTGATTTATTTTCAATAATGGTCATTGAAATGTTTATTTATTCATGATTTATTTGGTAATGTAAATCCTATTTGTAGCATTATATAACTAGCAACATATGTTAAACTAATTGGTGCTGACAATCAGGAATTAATAAACAAGAGGCTCACGTAAGTGAGATCAATATTTTGTGCTAAAATTTGAAATGACCTAGTGACGAGTAAAGTATGGACACTCTGAAGATTGAACATACGAACTAAAATACCCATGCAGCATTGTATCTCATACAAAGATGTTTCCTTTTTAGTTTATAATAACATCTAACAAATTAACATGTTGAATATACGTTTCTTACCGAAAATGACAATGAACGTTCACCCAACAGTCTTGTCTTAAAAACGACATTCTTCCTACACATTGAACAGTGCTTGAACGCCAGTATATCTGCAAGCGTGTCGATGCAGTGTCGTCTGATGACATACTTGTCCTCTGTCATGTCCTCCTCTGTCACATCTGCTAGAGGCTTGCCTACCGAACTATGGCTGAAGATAATTCTCAACGCCATCACTAGCAGCCCCATTAAGGACCTCAGCATCTGTTTGACTACACATCTACAGTATAAGCAAATCTAAACATACCATACTGACGACGTAGTTTGATATAAATGAACAGATTTTGAATAACACTTTTCTTTGGATGAGCAATATTTTTAACCGAGACAAACCAAACAAAGTGAGCAAATAATGAATAAATACTTCAGAATTTTCAAAATTCATGAGCTTAGAAACTCTACTTAAACAATTCACAGATCAAGGTCAGTTGGATGATATGTGAGAACATCTGGATCATAAACTGGATCACAGAAGTCAACGTTCACCCTGAAAAGATATTTCGAAAATGAACAATAGTATAAGACAGTACAAAATGTTTTTATAAAAATATCTTACAATTACAATCAAGTGGTGATCAAGACAAATGTACAATAAATAACACTGCACTGTGTTTGCAAGATGCACACTTGTTTTGCTATCTGTGACCATGTAAAAATAACAATCAATCATGTTCTATTATTTACCTTTCATTTAATAATTAAAAATCAACGAAAATTTCAAACAAAATTTCGTTAAATAAAGTTACCCAATACAAAATCAATGTTTCTTACAGCAAAAGCCAACATTTCAAAGCCAGATGTGTTCTGGTAACAAAGATATTTTTAGTTACAAAATGCGTGTCACAATAAATTCCTTTAATTTCCCGCACTGATATTCATACGACATACGAAGACAAAAATTGTACCATGTTAGTGTTCGTGTGTCGTATGAATAGATATCGTCGCGGGAAATTAAAATGGATTTTTTATGTCAAAATAAAATAAAAACAAGCATTATGTATCTACAGACATCCATGTCACCAGAAAACATATGGCGTTGAAAATTTTGCTTTTGCTATAAGGAATACTATTTTGTATTTGGTAACTTCATTTTACGAAATATGGTACAAACTTTTCGTTGATTTTTTAGTATTAATGAGTTTTTTAAAAGGGATAGTTACCATGCACATAAAAAGGGCCAACAATCGTTTCAAACATGATTACAGAATTCATAATGTTAATCCATATTTATTCAATATATTGTATTATATATTGTATGCAGTCGATATTTTTGGTAGTACCATACAAATCTGCCCTCGGTAGAATTGCTCAGAAATAGCAATAATTTTCACTAGGTCCACTACAAGTCTACAAATCGGTATTTTCTTATCTACTCTTGACCATTTTTGTTTCTTGTACAGTTGTACTTTTTGATGATGCTGCGAAGCATCGTCTAAGTTATCATATCATGACAAAAATTCTTCACAATGGCAACCTATGTAAAAGACCGAACCAGTCCGATTGATATAGCTCGATTTTTCTAATCGGCATACCTCGCTGATTATCATTGATAAAGGTATAGGAAGCTCAGCTATAAATAGGACAGCATATTCTGGGAAAAGATTTAATAATAGTTTGAAAACGTTTATTTTAAATCAGTTATTTTCAATCCATTATATGTTTATAGATCAATGAAACAACTATGCATTTTCTGTATTGTATTTGACATTTGTCGTGATTTAGTAAATATATTGCGAATTAAAACGTGTATAATTAACTTTCGACGCGATCATGTGTGTAAAGAAAACGAATTATTTCGAACCTGCTATTTGTAAACGTTGTAGCGACTATGGTATATAAACAGCATAATAGCCGTATCACATATGTGATACTCGCTCTTCTGCGTGCTTTCTCATTTTGCATATTTAATAATCTTTTCAAACATAAATTACAGAGCCACATCAGTGCACATACTATGTTTGACAACTCATTCGTTTGTTGGATATTGTTTGCTGTTTTAAACACATATTAGGTCGTATCGCGGAGATTTAGTTAACCTTACCATGTGTTCATGGGCGAACTCACGTATTCAAGTGCTCTTACGACTATGTGCTCATACCCACTTTCGATCGGGAATCATCATGAAATTGTTACCGTACTTAACGAACAAACATGCCTAAGCTTATTGAATTAGAGAAAAAGAAAAAAAAATAAAAAGAGAAAAAGTATTTGTTCATGCATATGGGATTGTGAAATCACGTCCGTACACATAGCATCATTAACTTAGGAAAGGAAACAACGAAATATTAAGTTTGGTATAATATACATGTGAAATTAAAGAGCATGGTGTAATTAAAGAGCATGTCAAGTTTTGAACCCACACACGTTTTACTGTAACAGACAGTTTTTTAATATAAGTAGTACAGAAAATACACGTCGAATACCTTTTTAAAGATATTTCTTGTTATATTTGATCGAGAATGTAACCCGCCTCCCAGTTTTGCTGAAAGGATCAAGTTCCCAACGGGTACTACTTTCCCGTACCCCCAATATTTTTTCGTACCCTACATTTTTCGTACCCAATTTTTTCGTACCCAATTTTTTTTTCGTACCCAAATTTTAGCTCGTAACCAAATTTTTTTCGTACCCAATTTTTTTCCTACCCAATTTTTTTTCGTAACCAAATCTTTTTACGTACTTAATTTTTTTGGCATAATTTTTGTACCCAAAATTTTCGTACCCATTTTTTTCCTACCCAAAATTTTCGTACCCACATACACAATTGTGGTGATGTAGATAAACTTAAATAGAAGCTTTTATATCAATCCTTTTCAAAAGCATCGTCACACCGGTACTGTCAGTACTTTGATTGTCTTAAAGGTCTCACCTGATGTTCCAATTACACTTAAAATAAAAATGATAAAATACAAATTTCTTGTTTTTCTGCTGTCTTTTTTATTAACAATAAATCTTCGGTATCTATAAAATATTAAATGCTCCTCATTTGGCAGATTTAGCATCTGGTCAAATAAAATGCGTGTCGATAGTTGTCATAAAAACCATATGATTCTTTACATTGAATACACAATATTCTGGCCAATGAAGGTGTATTTGCAAAATGTAAAAAATACCATTCAAGTTCAAATAATGTTGTGAAGATTGTATCATATGGTAATTTTTTTCATAGCATAAGTTGTTGTAAAGTCTCCAGTAAAGCATCAAAATCAATGATAACGCCGAGGACGCACGCTCATTCATCTTTAAATATATTTTTTTCGTTGGAAATCTACTGAGACAATGTGGTGGAGTGTTCTTTACAGTAAATTCACCAAATTATGTACGAACATCTGGAGGCACAATCACGCAACACTTGCCAATAATGGTCAAACTTACGAATCGATCGGTGTTTGAGCCACAACACTGTCTTCGTCTGTTCCAAAGAAGCTTTAAGGGTCTTCCAATTTTCAGTCTGATCGCAATAATTGATTGTTTTCCAGCAAAATCGATGGCATCGAGCTTTTGTTCCTCTTTTTTTGCACTTTCGGTCACAGATTGGGTTCGATGCATTGTTTGTTAACAAGAAGCTGATGTGCGCAGCGCGCATGCGCTTGCTGTCAGGTCTTCTAATTTTTACTGATGCATATAGGGAATAATTTAGAGATTGGAAAATGTCCAGTATTACTGTTTTATCGCAAATAGCATAATTACAACATAAAATTGCAAATCTATAACTTTTTTTCCAGTGTGTACGTTTACTAATCTGAGAATCCCTTAATTGAGTTATACTATACAATAGTCAACATAAAGTAGAACACGCTAACAATAGAAAAATACGGTTCTTGAGCAACGATTTAAAACAACAACAATTTTAAAATGAAAAATACAAAATAAATAAATGTTTTTGTTTCGAACTAAATGGGAGATGTTTGGAAAACGGATTATATGAGAAAAAAGAAAGCAATTTATACATTTTTTATGGCCGATTGAGGCACTTTCACAGTTATTTTTAAGCAATAAATGCCTCATCGTTTAATAGTTAATAATATGTCAGTGTCGCAATTTAACGAAAATACATCCAGCACACTGAACCGTAATTGTGTGATTTGTTGGGCCGATTGTTTACCTGTACTTTTACTTTTATTCCTCCATATACAAGATACGAAGATCAAAACACAATATAACTATATATGAATAAGGATTCAGGTTAATATTAACATAAACGATATATATGGATGTTAACATCAACATCAGCAAAAAAGAGAGAACTTTATAAACATAAGTATTTAGTACAATCGCGATGCTTTGTTTTTTTTTATTACTTAGATGAGTCTCTAAGTTGTCCCATCTAGGAGGCAAGAGCGAAATTCTAGTCAGGCAGCCAATAGTATCGTGTTATCATGATCATTATGTTAAATAATCGCAAGCTAATCATTTAGTGAGTCCCATACTGTAAAAACAGTTTGCAGACTAGTGATGAAGGTCTTGTATGATTGAGGTTTTCATAATTTATATCAAGAAACATCCGGAGAATATAATTGCTCTGCTCAGAAAGACTAGAGCGACACATCTGGTTGAAAGCACCAAGTCCATTTGTGTCTATTATGGTATTCCATAACTGTTCACGAGTGTTAGAATTCACATTACAGAATAGAATACGATGGTGCATATATATTCGAATTCACTCCATTACAAAGTGCACATGTATTTATATACGCGGGCATAGCCCAATTACTCGGCTTGTCTTAATACAAAGAGAGGAGAGTTCAGGATTATTTCTGGCGGTAGTCCATAAACAAGGTGCCTGAACCACGTGACTTTTTCGGCTATGTGTGGGACAATCGGATGTAAACAAAACGTCGCTTCAGGTAACGTTTTTGACAATTTGTTCATTATTTCAAAACCATTTTCAAAACAAAACAAAGACGAGTGCCCGGTCATTGTAAAAAGACACAACTTTGTTAAGTTTGCGCAAAATTAATTAAGTATTTTTTCCAAAAAGTGCAACCGCGTGTTTGAAAACACATTAGGTGAAATGCTATGTGTGGTACATTTTTTGTTCAATCAACAAAAACATTGATTATAATATTGTCGAGGGTTTAAAAAATAGGGCGGACATTGTTTTTCTTCATAGATAAGCTACTTACTTTGTATGTTTGCGCAAATACATCTAATTCGGAGTGTGTGTATATAAATGTTATACTGCTATGTGTGGGACACATTTTTTAAATGCTATGTGTGGTATACAAGAATTTGCCCGTCAGTTCTGCATTTAATCTGAACACAGTTTTGTAAGAATCTAGAACATAAACTTTAGTATGTCCTGAAAATATATCAAATTAACCAAATGTTACATTATTGAATACTGAAGTAATCGTGTAATGATTAAACAATTTATGTTTAACTGAACATAATTCTTATAAACGCATACATGTTATGTTGAA
Source organism: Dreissena polymorpha (assembly GCF_020536995.1). Lineage (NCBI taxonomy): Eukaryota > Metazoa > Mollusca > Bivalvia > Myida > Dreissenidae > Dreissena > Dreissena polymorpha. Next base: position 52,544,212 of record NC_068360.1, read on the forward strand.
ATATAATATTTCTTTGTTTTACTTATTGTCTTTTAATAAATATAATGATTGAAATTTCTGTCTGATTATTGAATTTGGTCCATTTTTTAATGAATGACATAGAAAATAAGAGCACATGCTTTACAATGGGTTTTACTTCTATTGTTTTCAGACTTGAAAAGGATTAGTCGAAAGATCTGTAACGCTTTTTAAGGTTCGAAACTGTGTAAGAACTACATGAACACCATCATACCACACGGAAGGTGATATGTGGCAAGTTAATTATCAAAACCACAGTGACAGAGACAGGGACCCCGCTTCATTCTGTGATGTTTATGGAAAGCTATTTCAACTAACTATGCAAACATACCATTTAACATGTATTTTTGCATAAGCAAAACAAAGCGTGTGTATTGATATGTGGGTATATTTATGGGTTTTGTATCTATGTTATTACTAAAATTGATTAGATGAACATACAATCTGATTATGTGTGTTAATAAAACAGGTGTTTCATAACACATAACAATTTAAATCCAATGATGCTTGTTTGTGGTCTATTCCAATATCATCTCCATATGAACATCTTCGAATCCAATAATGCGTGTTTGTGGTCTATTCCAATATTATATCCATATGAATATCTTCAGTATATCAAAATAAACACGTCATAAATAATAACAATTACTTTATAACTAGCATGCACATGTAACAATAGAAATGAAAGCACCAAATACATAAAGAAGTACATTAGTATTCACAAAGAAATTGTAATCAGTCAATTTATGAATTTGCAAATCTTGCTATTCAAACATATGAATGCTCCAATTAAGTCATAACAAATGATCATCGCCAAAACGTCTTGACTTGTGGGGGTTATTATACCAACAAACATATTGAACTGCATCAATACTTCATTTACTCAAATTCAAATGAAATCTGAATAACTGAAAATAGCTTGAGATGTTTAATGAAAATACTCATTCGCCCCGGTTATGAAAAGGCGCTGCAAGATCTTGTTACCACTGCACCAAGTAATTAAAATTAAATCATATAATGTTGTTCAATTTGTTGAAATGTCAAATTTTTATGTAATGTTTACTTTGATTGTTTTCTTTCCCTGCAATACTTGCACCATCTGGTAATAAAACAAACAGTCATTGAAACTTTGGAACATTTACTATACATGTTTGTATATAACAACTTTTCATTGATCAAGATATCAGTACGTCTCTTGAAGGTGCTTCCAAAAATACTTTAGTCTCCCTGAAAAGAACAAAATACAAATGAAATGAACTGGTAAACTTAAAAAAATAGCATGCGTGATATATCAGAAAGCTCAATAGGATTTAGATACAAATACGTGATTTTCCAGAAAAAATGTTATTGATCCTAGTGTCTATTTGTTTCAAAATGCTGTATGATCTCTTTATGCTTATTTAATAACTATCGTTACAGTCAAAAATGCCTACACATTCCTGCTAAAAAACACACAACTAACACTTTTTGTAGTTTTGTTGCAACAATATTTACATGACATCTTGCACAAACAATCCTTACGATTTTGTGTATTAAACAAGTGCATTAGTTGGCAGTAACAATTCACTGAAAATTCAACATTTTGTAAAAATCAATTTTAAAGAAACAAGAACAAGTTTGCCCAACGGAACTATTTTCCTGTCCGTGCGTGGGTGGCTTTGTGTAAGGAGATCCCCGACCGTGTTTTGCCCTCTCTGCCACACCGTTCGCAAACAAATGGCATTCTAAAAGTAAACAAAATATGAATATAAGTTATCGACAATCATGATAATTTCGAGTAACATGAACGTAGGATTATCATATTTAAGGCGCGCAAAACACTACCAACAAGGTTTATTGACCAACTTTTGTTATTCAGACAGACTTTAAATATTATTGACGTTAATGTCAATCTTTCGATTCTCTAGTTTAGTTTGTATACCACACATAGCATTTAAAAAATTTGTCTCACACATAGCATCATTACACTTTCATACACACACTCCGAATCAGATGTATTTGCGCAAACATACAATGTATGTAGCTTCTCTATTGTTGTGGCTGACCTGGAGAGTTGCGTCTGACCCATCGGAAGCGCGTTGCGCATGCGTATTGAGGGGACGCCGAGAGCCTGTCCGACTGTTAACGAACGAACACTCAGTGAAATTAGCTTGTGATTATTGTTATTAAATCGTTATATCTTTTAGCACGTGTTAAGTTTTACCTGGAAAATAGTAAAGATACATTATTGGCGACGAGGCAAATACTTAAAGAACAGCGGGATTCCGGGTAATTAAGAACTTTTTGCATTTGCCAGTTTGGCAACCACGTGCTATTGAAACATCGTATTTCACAACTGAGATCGTCTAGATCTCGAGTACGTTCGTCGGTGCAGATCGACCAGCACAGAGTATTTTTAAACAAATTTGAGCCAGTTTGGCAGTATTAATTTGTTTAAGAAGTGTTTCTCTTGAAGAGAAAATTGTTGCTGTGACGTCACGAGTTTATGAGCACACAGGTGAACATGTACTAGCCGTTTTCGCAGTTTGCGGAGGCGCACATGGGTACGTCGCAGTTTGCGCACAGTGACTTCTCGCATTTGCAGTTTTCGGGGGCACACAGGGTGTTTTTTTGCAGTTTGCAAACAGATACTATGCTGCAGTTGTAAAGACGGAGGATGTTGAACTTGGCTGTTCGTATACTTCTGACCAGTTTGGTTGGTATGGTGGGCTATTGTTGCAATTAATTAAGTGAACATTGGTTAACAATATTATTCAACATAATTTGGTTTAAATACATCGTTTGGACTATTTAGGTATTAAACTTCTGCAGTGATCCGAACTGTGTAAGATGCAATAAATACACAGAAGTTTTATGCAAGGCCCCGAATTGCCTTGATGATGTATCTGAAAAACAAATAGCTTCTGATATTAAAAGCGGAATCAGTAGCGGTAGATATGAAGATGAAGAGCAGCAGCCCATTTAAAAACGATAAGAAAAAGCAGTCAAGACACGATGAAAGGCCCTGTAAGCCCTCAATTTATAGCCAGGGGGTTGAACAGCCGTTGAAGAAACAATTCAGAAGAAATGAGAGCAGTGACTCGGACAATGAATCAGCGGTGCGGGTGGAAATGAGGCAAAGGGGAAATCACTCCAAGACTTATGATCATTTTAGGCGTCGTCGGTCACAGGATAGGGTATCAGAGGAAGACGACGACAGTGGCTCGGGAAATGAAGACGACAACAGACGGTCAGTTCGTAAACATTCCCGCTACAGTCATGCTCCATCTGGTGGTAGGCCATCACAAAAGCCAAAGCACAGGAATCACTCCAGCGACTCCAGTTCGAGATCAGGGTCAAGACACGGTGTTTCAAGGAGGCGGCATCGTCATGTACAAGGTCGTCACAGGGCAAGGTCATCACAATCAAGGTTCTATTACAGTTCCAGTTCAGAATCTGATAGTTTATCAGAGAATGAATATCACTCTAGAGTCCACGGTGATCCAAGGAGGCAGCCAAAGAACCTACGATATGATGGACGAACCAGTTGGCTGTCATTCAAGCAAAAGTTCAACAGCTATCGGAAAGTCTACAAATGGTCTGATCATGAATGCCGTGATTACCTGAACTGGTGCCTCGAGGGGAAGGCTCTCGATTACTTCACTATCGAGACGCATATGGTAGAAAGTTTTTCTTTCCGTGACATTATGCGAAAGATGGAAAGGCGCTTTGGTTCAAAGGAACTACCTGAGACAAGTAGAGCTAAGTTCCAGCAGGCTACACAGCAACCGGAGGAATCGTTAGAAGATTGGGCGGATAGAGTGTTAACTCTGGCAATACCTGCTTTTAGGGACCTTCCTGATCAGTTTGGTCAAAGGGAGGCAGTTTCAAAGTTCTGTCAAGGTTGTATTGACAGTGAAGCAGGGAAACACGCCTGTTTTGAACGACCACGATCTATTCAGCATGCTGTTGATCTGGTACGACACCATCGGTATGTCACTCAAGTGGTGGATGGCAAGAAGGCTAAGCAATATGATCAAGGAATAGCGGTCAATGCGGTTCAGTCCCCGTGTGATGTGAGATTAGAAAAACTGGAAAAGGCGATCGAGCAGCTGACTTGTAAGTTTGAAGCTAGTTTAGCATCAAACAGTGCAAGAAATAACGAGGATATGACGTTCCCACAGAGGACTTTCAGATGTTTTCATTGTAATGGCAGGGGCCATATAAAAAAGAATTGTAAGGTGCACCAGGAATCCCTTAAATCTACGTCTGAAGGTCAAGTGGCTGAAAAGAGTCCACAGAAGACCCAACTCCAAAGGGCCGGTAGCGAAGGCCAGGCACCGCAGCCCGATGTAGCAAGAGGCCATTTGTTAGTGCCGGTTGAAGTGCAGCAGGATGCTTCATCTGGATTGGCGGCTGAAAAGGAAGGGGGCAAATCCGTGTCAGCAAGTGGAGTGGAGACCATAGCAGTCATGGTTGTGACGGCAGGGTCTTCGTATGTGAATATGTTGGTAGGAGACCGTCAGGTTAGGGCTCGGGTAGACTCTGGAGCGGATATATCTATACTGTCTTCAGCAGTCTATGACCAGTTAGAGCGGAAACCAGGCAAGGTCAGGGAAATCAACATGCAGCTTGCTGATAAGAATTCGGTTCTCAAAGGATTTGTGACACAGCCTTTACACGTACAGCTTGGAAAGCAGTCTTCCAGGGAAGGGGTATGTGTAGCGCCAATCAGTGATGAGATGTTGCTGGGACATGACCTGCTGCGGCACTTCAAGGCATTGATTGATCTGCACTCGGACTGCCTTTTAATCAATGGCGAAAGTATACCTTTGAATACAACATTCAGAGATAAACCGGTGGTAGCAAAAGTTATCATGTTCAAACGAACAGTGGACATAGGTCCGGATTCGGATATCCTGTCAGGAACGCCAATTCCGAGAAAGGGTCATAAAAAGTCATCGACGGCAGTTTGCCCGATGGATGTCAGTTCTTCCAGCGGTGACAAGGTAGAAGCTACTGTTGGGGTCCAAGAGTGTCACTTCTCGGACAAGAAGGCAGAAGGTCATACCGAGTCCTGGGCGGTTGGATGTCTACCTTTGGTAGGGGTCGAGGGCGATCAGTCCGAGGATACAAGTCCTGTTCGGAGTCGCACGACCACCAGAAGAGACGGGGTCGAGGGCGACCAGTCCGAGGATACAAGTCCTTTACGGAGTCGCACGACCACAAGAAGGGACAGTTTGTCCCAGATCCAGAAGAGCTTGGAGAGCCAGCGCCAGGTGGATAAGTGTACAAGAAACCACACCTGTCGTGTCCCTGGGTGTGACAGCGTGGGGGTTAAATTTGAAAAGGTCCATGCGCCAACAGTTTACGATAGACAGTTGGCCGATCCAAGCGGCCAGTTAGCTCATGTTTTCAATCAAATGGAATCGGCTAGTCAGCCTGATTCATATCCGTGGGATCCGGGGGGCGAGCCGTTCACTCAGTCGTGTCGGGTGTTGGCTGGAAGTTTTTCCCAACACCCACTTTTGTTACAACAGGAGTGAATTCACGCTCCTTACTTCACTAGGCCCTATCATCGATTTCCGGCGCCAACGGAAGATGGGGATGTGACTGCGATGTTGGCGGAACTTCAGGGGGTGACAACGCAGCACATCCTGAAAGTCACCACGAGAAACGCAGTCAACCTGTCTGATGCGATCTCCACAGGGCAGGTTGCCCTGTAGATCTACCTCGGAAATCGATGGTCCCCAATATACGCCAGTTTGGCAATCCAGGATTGGCACAACAAACCACAACCAGATAAATGGCAGAATATTGTTTCGGGCGGTTGTACCTGGTCCGGGGAGCGGTTCCAACAATAAAGACGGGGGAGTGTTGTGGCTGACCTGGAGAGTTGCGTCTGACCCATCGGAAGCGCGTTGCGCATGCGTATTGAGGGGACGCCGAGAGCCTGTCCGACTGTTAACGAACGAACACTCAGTGAAATTAGCTTGTGATTATTGTTATTAAATCGTTATATCTTTTAGCACGTGTTAAGTTTTACCTGGAAAATAGTAAAGATACATTACTATGAAGAATTACAATGTCCGTCCTATTTTTTAAACCCTCGACAACATTGTAATCAACGTTTTTGTTGATCGAATAAAAAATATACCACACATAGCATTTCACTTCGTGTGTTTTCAAGCGCGCGGTTGCACTTTTTGGAAAAATTAATTAATTAATTTAGCGCAAACTTACCAAAGTTGTGTCTTTTGACAATGACCGGGCACTCGTCTTTTTTTTTGAAAATGGTTTTGAAATAATGAAGAAATTATCAAAAACGTTACCTGAAGCGACGTTTTGTTTACATCCAATTGTCCCACACATAGCCGAAAAAGTCACGTGGTTCAGGCACCTTGATAAACCACACTCCGTCGGACCGTTATATTAGTGAGCCAAGAAAGGGGTACTTTTCTGAACACTCTTGAAAAACAGATTTATATTCCTTTCTTGTGTAACGTGTCGGCGGAGCATAGCTTACCACACACTTTTCACCGGGAACAGGCCTTCTGTAATGTATTGATCCATGATGTGGTTAAGTTCGTACTTGTAAAATATCACACCTATGTCAGGAATGAAACCATGGTGTTATTTGTCAAACTATTTATAATATATGAGTCTGCTGTTAAACAAATATTTGGCCATGTATGTTTTTGGAAGGTTGCAAAGTTGTCATAGAAAAACCAGCTTTCTGTAATCAACTATTGTCTCCATAGGCACGGCATGGATAGCACATAAAGTAAAGTTAGTTGCAGTGTTTTGTGGCAGACCCTGTATGTTTTTTAGGCAAAACCTATGAGAGCTTTTTAGCTTAAGTATGCCCCCTGCACTTATTGAAGTCCACAGTTTACAGCCATATAATGCTTTAAATATCACAACCGAGTTATAAACTTTTACAGATGTTGACGGGTTGGGTGCAAGGGGAGATATTCCACTATTAACGATACTCAGATATGTCCCTCGAAGCTTGTTGCACGCATCATCAACCATTCCTGTAGAACGTAGAAACGGGTCGCACTTCAAACCGATGTGAATGTAGGAAGATGCCTCTTTGATTGTGCGAGTACCAAGTTTGAAAATTCGGTTTGTCTCTCCCTTCAAGCGTTCGTTCAAAACAACGACTGCACATTTGTTCGTTGACTATTGGAAGTTTCGATTATATCATTTTTGCAAGTTCAGTTTTTAGTTTTTACAATGCAATAGTAAAACATATAATAGATACATATGAACATGGTAAGTACAGATGATAAGAACTGTTTAAAGCAAAGAAAGTTACTTCATAACAGTTACACATTGTAATTAATAAAAAAAGAAGCAATCAATTTGTTGATGTTTGATTGTAAAAGACACAAAGGCATCAAAACAAGTCGATTGCTGGATCAGATCATCATTGGCTGATGCAGTATTGCATCCTTAAATGGACACACACAGTTTAAATTAACAATTACTCTTACGATTATTGCGTTAAACTAGAATAGGTGACAACATGGAAAACGCAAAACGACGAACAATTAAATACGTGTATAACGAGATGACTGGTCACATCGTCATAATATTTCGCAGTATAACAAATCGGGCTAAAATATAACCATGGCAACCACCATTAAGTTAGGTATTCATGGAGCGTGACATAAAGCATTTACTACGGTAGGCAAATCAATAATTACAGCAAATGCATTATATCATTTACTGCTTGTACTAACATCGTTCAGGCCAACATAGATTATCGGGGGCATGGCTCGATGACATTTGCGGCACATGCTCTCATAAATAAACATAATCAAAATAAAAACAAAAATCAATTTAACTTGTCAGAAAATAAAACAAAGGAACTATGGTAAGAGGAAATGCGTATGAACTAAATGGACGTGAACCGACAATGAATGGGACATGGTAGGATTTGTGATTGTATTACTATCAAGTAGTAACACTACAAGCAGCAACAATTGTTTTCTTTATTTAATTAAAATTAGAAAATATCTTTTTCATGTTTTATATTTCACTGTGGTGTACTAAGGAATGTAATGATGTAAATTTATAGCACTACAAGCAGCAACAATTGTTTTCTTTATTTAGTTAAAATTAGAAAATATCTTTTTCATGTTTTATATCTCATTGTGGTGTACTAAGGAATGTAATGATGTAAATTTATATATGTATTTGTAAATGATATAGATGTCACTTGATCATGCTCCAACTTAGTGGTTCTATTTAAAATTACCACATGTTTAAACAAGTTTTATAATTATTATGTATAAGTCGTCGCATTGTACTCTGGTTTCCAATTTCAACAATCAACGGTACAAAACAAACATCTATAGCAGTCTTAGACGATTGATCAGGTCATAATATTCGCATCCGTATTGTCGACCTGAATTATTATATTGTCACCATTTCATTCACCTTCAAAGATGGTCGGATGGTCGGTCCGTATATTATTTCGTGTCCGCATGATTTCTTGAGAACTCTCAAGAGGTCTCGAAACACCTGGCGCCGAGACCTGGATACAGATGCCAAGTAGATTGGCAAGACGCGGGGACGCTGGAGAGACGAGCCGAGTACCGAGACGTCTGGAGGAAGCTGGTCTGCGGACTATGTCGTAGACGAACCACATGCGAGAGTGAGGTAAGGTGACGTAATTTGTTTCAATGAAGCGGAAATTCATTATATTCAATTAATGCTTATGCATTTCGGAAGTACTATTATTTAACTGAATAAGACGGTTAAATACTTTATGAGCCCACTATCTACAACTTTGAACAAATATTTTCACATACACTGAAGTTGTTATGAATTACTTAAGACGTAGGTGTATGATAAACCGGAGTTAAGTGACACTGTGTTACTAACATACGCTATTAGATGTTAAGTCGATGTTGAATGACACTGTGTTTCTTAAATACGCTAATGGATGATAAACCGACGAAAATCGTCGCTGTTACTTGAATACGCCATTATATGATAAACAGACATATGTTACTTAATTAAATATCGCACTGTAATATATATATATATATATATATATATGCATTTAACGAATCTGGTTCTTATGTTCGATACTGTATGATAAACCAAAAGTGAATAATATGGCTTCTTAAATTAACAGCTATATGATAAATCAGTGTAAAGTGACGCTACAACCAACTAAATACGTCAATATATAATAAATCAGAACATAATGACGTTACTAGCATAGAGCGAAACAGCTACTTAACTACGCAACTATATGATAAATCAGTATAAAGCGACACTGCTACTTAAATACGCAACTTGGTAAGTAAATCATTCTATAATAAATGAATCTGTTTTGGGTTGAAAATTTACAAATACTACATTAACAATTAAGAATAGCTTACGATTCTTCGGGATGTTTTACGAACCCATCGCATTCATTTAAAATAATATCGATTGGAAACAAAGGCAACAAGAGGGCATGAAAGGCCCAAAGTCACTCACTCACACTCAGATTCAAAGGAACTGACCTGTTCTGTGCAGCCCAAGAACAAAATGTTCTTACCAACTTTCACGACTAGTGAACACCCTGTCAGCCACGTTTTTCAACAGACCAGAACCATTTTCATTCACATCAAAGATATCATTTAAACAAATATTATGACAAAGTTTCATGAAGATTCATAAGTCCATATAAGGAAAAATGCTCTGCACCCTTGGTGGCAATGTTTTTAAAGCAACCGAAACCGTTTTCGAACTCATACAAGATATCATTGGGACGAATCTTTTGACCAAGTTTCATGAAGATCGGTATAATTTGGCCTCCAGAGTGTTAACAAAGTTTTACTATAGCCATATAAGGAAAAATGCTCCGCCCCCTGGCGGCCATGTTTTTCAACCAACCGGCATCATTTTTAAACTTGTCCAAGATATTGGGATGAATCTTTTTACCAAGTTTCATGAAGATCGGACAATAAATGTTGGCTCTAGAGTGTTAACAAGATTTTACTATAGCCATATAAAGCCATGGAAGGAAAAATGCCCCGCCCCTTGGCAGCCATGTTTTTCAAGCAAACGTAACCATTTTCGAAATAATCCAAGATATTATTGAGACCAATGTTCGGACCAAATTTCATGAAGATTGGACAATAAAGGTGGCCTCTAGAGTGTTAACAAGGAAAATGTTGACGCCGCACGACGTACAAAAAGCGATCACAAAAGCTCACCATGAGCGCATTGCGCTAAGGTGAGCTAAAAATCTGCTCATGTTTGATTGAATAATGCGCATAACGTATGATTTATTTAAACGTCTAAAATGTTACAGCTTTCTCTCTCATTTCAAATGACATTAGAAAATCAGTTTCCATATACGGATAATATGATCGTATTGATGTTCGTTACTTCTGTATAAATAGCAAGTTTAAGTAATTTAGTACACATGTATTAGATTGATGTGACTTGTATGCGCATTGCTTTGTAAAATATATTAAATAGACTTCCTGGAAATCAGTGATGTTTTTTTTCGCCATTTTCAACGGTATTTTAGTAGTTTCGTCGCGGTCATTTAATTTAACGGTACTCACACTTCCATGGGAAAGATTGTTTACCAGTACAACGTGCACATGCTGAATAGGCCAGAACATAACAACTTTCCTACCTGAAAATGGAGTACACTTTTGGCAAAACTGATGGTTCCGGTCATAATCACGTTGGGCTCCGTAAAATGCAGTTGACATAATTCAATTGGATTACATTGCATACACAAGTCCGATGTAGTGTTCATTGGGATTTTATTCTGCTATTTCACAAGTCCACAAAATACTTTAATCATTCAGATAGACACTGTGCAAGTTGGGAAATGATTGCATGAAAACTGTGGACTTAATTGCGTAAACAACCCTTATTTCACTATTTTCTCAAATTCAAGGGGAGATAATTCTGGACTTTTTACTCTGATGTAACCCATTTTCAATAGGGTTCGAGTCCTCATTGATATAACGACAATGAACAAGTTTGACATAAGCTCTTCAGGCCTTCGGCCAGTAGAGCTAAAAATGAATCCGATCATATATATCCTAGTTAAACTCGAGTCAGAATGTAGAACAAGAAACATTGCTCTCTGTCATATTAATACCACAAACATACGTTGCTACTAAATATACTACTTTTTGTGATCCAGAACAGATGTATGATATCCCGTTAAAAGTGTTATCATATTATTACATAACAAGGGACACAATTGTCACAAAACCAGGTTTTCAAAGACCTATAGATAACAGTTATCTATACGTCTTTGAGGTTTTCAATAAAAAATATTTATAACTAGAGCTTTGTCACAGACTTGACGTATACCCCCACATGCTACATCGCCACAGGATATTTTGCAAAAAACAGGAGAAGCTAATTTGTGGGGATTTTTAAGAATTATTATGCAATTATCATGTATGGCCATTTTGATTTTTGAACTTAAAGTATGACCTTGACCTTGGAGATATTGACGTAATTCTTTCGCGTGACACTCCGTCCAATGATGGTGAACAAATGTGCCAAATGATTTTAAAAATGCGCAATGAATCACATAGTAATGGTCCAGACAAGCTTATTTATGGCCATTTTTGACCTCTGAACTCAAAGTGTGACCTTGATCTTTGAGATATTGATGTAATTCATTCGCACGACACACCGTCCAATGATGGTGAACTAATGTGCCAAATGATTTTAAAATCTCACAATGAATGACATAGTTATGGCCCGGACAAGCTCATTTATGGCCATTTTTTACCTTTGAACTCAAAATGTGACCTTGACCTTGGAGATATCGACGAAATTCTTTCGCGCGACACACTGTCCAATGATGGTGATTAAATGTGCCAAATGATTTTAAAATCTCCTAATGAACAACATAGTTATGGCCCGGACAAGCTCATTTATGGCCATTTTTAACCTTTGAACTCAAAGAGTGTGACCTTGGAGATATCGACATAATTCTTTCGCAGGACACACTGTCCAATGATGGTGAACAAATGTGCCAAATGATTTTAAAATCTCACAGGGAACAACATAGTTATAGCCCTGACAAGCTCATTTATGGCCATTTTTGACCTTTGAACTCAGTGTGACCTTGACCTTGGAGATATCGACGTAATTCTTTTACGCGACACACCGTCCAATGATGGTGAACAAACCTGCCAAATGATTTACAAACTCACAGTGAATGACAAAGTTATGGTCCGGACAAGCTTGTTCCGCCCGTCGCCGACATTCACCAATCTAATAACCAGTTTTTTTCTTCGAAAACCTGGTTAAAAACTGCCATCTTTGTGTTCGAAGTCAAAACTGATCTACACAACAAACATAGATTTTCGTAATCATTTATATGACACGAAAACTGTCGTCAGATTGACCACTATCATGTACAAATGAATGAATGTTTCGGTAGCTTTATTATATGTGGTTTTTAACATTTTATCAATAAATGTACCGGTAATTCCTTTATTTAATCCACAGGCACTCTGGCATAAGTTACTAACCTCCTCCCCCAGCTGCTCTCCCAAAACTCTCAAAATTGTCCATTTGTTATAAAAAATAACAAAACAAACAAGATATGTGTTTGTCAGAAACACTATGTCCCATTCTGTGCCGCTTTGAAACTGTATATTTGACCTTGAAGGATGACCTTAACCTTTCAGCACTCAAATGTGCAGCTCCATGAGACACACATGCATGCCAAATATCATGTTGCTATCTTCAATATTGCAAAAGATATGGCAAATGTTAAATTTTGATGCAAACAAACACACAAACCAACACGGGGCAAAAACAATATGTCCCCCACTATAGTGGGGGGGGGGGACATAAAAAAGTAAGTCAATTTTTTTAAAATTATATATATATAAGGTTTTTTTTACTAACCTCTTTTGTGTTGTTATTTTGTATAACAAATGGACACATTTGAGAGTTTTGGAAAGGGGTAGCAGCTGGGGATAGTGGGTACTAACTATAATGCTGCGTGCCTGTAATTCAATCCAACTCAAAACCCCAACAATTGTGACTTTCTATCATGGGGCAACTTTGTAATGTTTTATAAAATGATTAAAATCATTATTTGACTTATTATTAATAAATGTAAGGACCCATAATTTCGATGTTTATGTCCACCATGAAAGACCTATTTATGCAACTTTACCTACCACAGTACCCATTGCAAACATATTTTTTACGTATAAATACATAGAGAACAAACGTTTGAATGTTGTCACAATTGTAATATTGCAGAATAAAATCTGTACATTCAAAGAACAATAAAATTAGGCATACTGTAAATCACAATAACATTATTTCCATAATGCAACTGCTACAATATATCAAATACGAAGGTACAAAAATAAACAACAACATAGGTATTAAAACAGAAAATGGCATTCCTTGTATGGTTCCAAGCAAAAGAAACGTTAGGAATGAAGTATGACACGTTAACATTGTAAATTTAAATTGAAGCACTTGCTTTTTAATCAACTGTAGATATCATATCTTAATTTTAGAAGCATAGATTGTCATCATATACCCAACATAGGATATATAAGCAACATGACATGGGATATATGACAAACCCCACATGGGATATATGATAAACCCTACATGGGATACATGATAAACCCGACATGGGATATATGATAAACCCTTCATGGGATATATGATAAACCCGACATGGGATATATGATAAATCCGACAAGGGATATATGATAAACCCGTCATAGGATATATGATAAACCCGTCATGGGATATATGATTAATCCGACATGGGATATATGATTGATCCGACATGGGATTTAAGATAAACCCGTCATGGGATATATGATAAACCCGTCATGGGATATATATTAAACCAGACATGGGATATATGATACACCCGACATGGGATATATGATAAATCTGACATGGGATATACGATAAACCCAACATGGGATATATGATAAACCTGACATGGGATATATGATTATAAACTTACTTCATAATTTAAGTAAATAGGAACACATATATTATAATTACAATTTTTGTCCTGCATGCAAAGGAAATACAAATATGACCCTAGTTTGGTTTTGCGTGTGAGTGTTTTTTAGGAAGCACTTAAATGCAGGCTATTTATGTAATTCAATACTGTTGGGCATTTTAGTTGAATGAATCAGTTTTTTAGAATCTGTACTTATTACATTAGATGTAATAACAGTAACAGGCAATGCAAATTTAATGAAATTTTATATTTTAAATTAATGTTGTATGTTGTTAAATATAAATATAAAAAAAAATCATGTTTTCTGATAAAAGATAGATGTACCAGATGGCAGCAAATAATGTTTTATTGGACACAGAAACAGTTTATGGCTAAAAATTTATACATTTGAGTTGTATAACCCTTAAACAATTTAAATGCTTATATGTATAATATAAACCACAAAACACAACGCCATACAAATATATAAACAAAGTGTGGAGACAAATTATATTCACCAAAATTAAGCCTGCAATAATTAACAAGCCAGCATGAAAATGTTTTGATTTTTACTCTCTGGCAAGTTGAAATTCAACAAGATGGTTTAGTTGGATATGTCACAATTATGTAAGCAATAACATTGCTTATGTAATCCAATGTAAAATATGACTAATACATTATAAATTTATGAATTTTATGAGTTGGAAGGATTCGGTATAACATGAAAAACAAAGGCACATTAAAATGTTCATATTTCCATACAAAACATGCAATTAAAGTGCTTAAACAGAAATAAAATTCATTAGCATGTTTAATTTCGAACTGCAGAAACAAATTAACAAACAAACACAATGTTAATGCTGTCTTCTGATCTCAATGTAAGGACTTCCAATTGTAAAGCTTACATATATAGCACATTCAAGGTAACAGTTGACAGTAACACGCCAATTTGTAGATTTTGACATATTGTTTATTGATTTCTTTATGTAGAATGTCTTACAGACACTTGTTTAAGACAAGCTGAAACACCTTCAAACTTTACAGGACCGACTTCCTTTGAGAAATTCAGTTTAAATAAAAATTCTAATACAAATTATAACTGACCAATGAAGAAAAAATAATTTGGGATTGACCCTTTTGTTTTGGAATTGGGTCTGTTTTGCAAGCATGTCTCTGGCAGCCCTTTTACATTTTTACAAGCAAGTGCCTACAAGATTGGTCTTTTTATGACATTTATACAATTAAATATATATACATACAAGTATATGAAATATTCTTGTTTTTAAGTCATTAAAATGTTGTTCCTTGTGACTTACTCTGAAGAGTTTTTGACATGAAAAACATCAACAAATAAACAAGAGGAACAATTCAAATCTATTAAAAAAGAGCTTACCTTTCACAAATTAACATAACAGAAACATAACTCTTACAAAGAAGTTAATTTTAACAAATAAATTTAACACCTGTTATTTAAGCCACATATGCATTTCCAGTAATTTGAATAAAAATCAATAAAATAAACTTTTGTATTAAAAAATAATGCAGATAGCTTTCACAAGTATTGTTATAATTGTGGAAACATTCATTTATTATCTTTAAAAAACACATCTTTTTTTTATTAAAATATTTTTTCATATTAAAGGTGCAAATTTTTTATAACATTTTGTCAATCCTTGTGAACGACAGAAAAGTAAAGGTATTGTCATGGGCAAACCAAAGAACGTTTGGAAGTTTCGGAAAACCCTTCTGTTTGTCCCTTCTCAGCATGTATTTGCCCAACTGTTTTTACAGTCTATATCAGAAATCATGCTTTATATAATTGACCTGTAATCAGGACAATTCAAACATTTCTGGTAGACCACACTCCACTCTTCAGACAGGCTCAGAAATACTTACATGTCCCTCCAACTCAAACAACTACACTTGCACAGTCAACACTGTCATGTTACAGCAGACAGAAACAAAAATAACATTGTTTCTTGAACACATACACAGATTACCTCCCTTATCACATAAAACATGAGCACAGTTGTCCCCCTTTGCATTACACTTCAGTTTGGCAGTAGAGTTCTTTAAGAGCCTTCAGTTCTTCAATAAGAGTCTTATTTTGATTTTCTAATACTGCAACACGGTTTTCCAGACACTTCACATAGTCCTTTTTCTTTCGACGACACTCCTTTGCAGCTTCCCTATAACAGATATTTATACCTGAATATGGAATAGCAGTCATCCATTCAGCAACACTGATATATATTTTAGTCACATGATAACCTAATTGTGCAATAGCAAAATGGACGCAAATGTTCAAGTTTTGTTTGTTATACATGTATAACTTTTTCTTCCTCCATTTACGTATTAAAAACAGGTGACTGCATTATAAATGGTTGACAGTTAAACATGGTTAAGTACTGCATTTATTTCAGTAACATTGTATTTCTTAGTCACACCACTAAGTAATATTCCAAATAACTAACATTTAAGGGCATTTAAAACAATCCATATAAATTACTTAAAGGGATCTTTTCACGCTTTGGTAAATTGACAAAATTGAAAAAAGTTGTTTCAGATTCGCAAATTTTCGTTTTAGTTATGATATTTGTGAGGAAACAGTAATACTGAACATTTACCATGGTCTAATATAGCCATTATATGCATCTTTTGACGATTTTAAAACCTAAAAATTATAAAGCGTTGCAACGCGAAACGATTGAATAATTTGGAGAGTTCTGTTTTTGTCGTTAAATTTTGTGAAACTACGAAGATTGCTTATATAACGTATAAAATACTTCAAGTATATGTACTCGGCGGAATAGCTCAGTAGGCTAAAGCGTTTTTACTTCAGGACTCTGGCAGGACTCCAGGGGTCACTGGTTCGAAACCTGGTCCGGGCTATGTTCTTTTCCTTTTTTTAATTTTATTCTTGATTTTTTACTGGAGCTTTTACGATCCAATGTTTACATTTATCGATATGAAGCATTTAATGAATAAGTTAAAAAATGCCAAAATCTGTGAAAAGGCCCCTTTAATGTATTTAGCATGTACATACACAGTCATATACTTTTTTGTTACAACATTTTTGCTCATTTTATAAGTTAGGAAAGACTTAAAAATTATATACAGAAAACATTTGTGATTGAACATTCTGAAACTACCAACAATTAACAATCTTTTTAATACATTTTTAAACATGGACCATTATCGTTTAGGGATTTTTAAACTATTGTTTTCATCTTAACAAACGCAGTGACCCATTGAAAAAAAGTTTATTTTAAAAATAAAATATATTCAGGCAGATGAAATTTCACCAGTCTAATATTATTGCACATTCATGTGAAATTGAAGAAAAATGCAAAAAATTCACTATCCACATTTTTTTAACATGATTCAAACAAAAAGTTGAGTGACTCAAGTTAATCTGAATGTGCGTAAAGTGTCATCCCAGATTAGCCTATGCAGAGACTGAAAGGCTTATCTGTGTCTTTAATTTTCTGCATAACTGTATTTTCACTTATAAACTTTCTTATTATAAAAGATACCCCAACTAAGCTATAAGTGATGCACCTGATTAGCCTGTGCACATGCTAATCTGGGTTGAAACTTTATGCACATGGATTTAGCCAAGTTTTCCCAGAAAAAAAGGCCTTACTGCTCCCATATCTTTCCCACATACCTATTTTAAGAAGCCTGAGTTCCCGTTTCCGCGCTGCCTCCTCACTACCAGCATCCCGACCGAGGCCTGATGAAGTTGCCATGACAACCCCACCTTGCAGTGTGCCGGTATTGGCTATCTGGTACGCCTGCATCGTTCCTGTGCTTCCCACTGGAATACAAGGTGGATAGGGTAAGCATGCAGGCAGTTTTGAGAAGTTTGAGAAGTTTTTTTAACGAAATTGTCACAATTTATTGAAGTTCATGACTCAAACATTCACAATTTTAAAAGTTTTGACCATTTTTTCCCCACAATTTTGACAAGTTTGTGACTAAATTTCTCACAATTTAAAACAGCTGTTTTTTTTAAACAAATCCAAGGGGCAAAAGACCTTATCACCACATTAGGGGCCCTGAATGTTTCATAGGGATGCACAGGTTTAGGACTTACTGAGCCTTAAGGACTTGATCTAGTTAACTATGGCACAGGGTCCAGTCTTAATAAATGAGATTCATTCCAGACAAAACAACATTTAAAACATGTGGGTAAAGTGATGTCCTACATTAGCGTGTGCAGTCCACACAGGCTAGTCAGCCTGCAAGGCACTTTGCTTTTTACGGTATTTTTCGTTTAAACTAGTTTTAAGGAAGTCTTTTCTTAGCGAAAACCCAGTTAAAGTGTCGTCCCTAATAGACTGAATGATTGTGCTGATTGTACAGGCTCAGCAATTTTGTTTGCCCAATAGGAAATCATTTGTGCAAAAATTTTCTTCACATTGGGAAATTATTGTTTGATTTTTTGCTCACAAAAACTTATTATTATATTATTGTTACTTAGTTTTAAGTCATAGAGCTGCATAAGAAACTTACAAAATGTTGCTTTTTTGTAAACCTTTTAAACTAGATCAAGTCCTTAAGGCTCAGTAAGTCCTAAACCAGCATGTGAGATTGATCTATAATGCATGTTTTTAATATTCCCAAGTGTTTTGGGTACACTGCCAGTGTCATCATACGATTCAACACACTAAGCGTTATGTTATCATTTTAATTTTCGAGACATAGGTTAAATGTGCTTTGGTTCAAGCACATTTTATCTGTTTATGGTCAAACAATATTATGGATTTAATGCAAGATCCTCTTAGTAGTGCTATCAGAGTATAAAAACGATAACTTATTAAGAATGAACCAAGCCTCCTTTAAACAAATATACATTTAACCAACCCTTTCACACTCAGAAGCAAATGTAAAAAGCTGTATGCACCAGCACAAAATGAGGACAGCTGTTCAGATTTTAAGCTGTTTTAAGTTTGATTCTCATCAATAAGGGTTGAAAATAAAGACTTTAAAACTTGAATCTATTAAGAAAGGTCTTTAATTTAATTTGTTTTTCTACAGGGCTACAAATAGGTTGAGATGCATATCTGAGTGGTAAAGAGTTAATGGATAGGCCAATCTACACTAACTTTCTCGGGCGTCCCACAGGGAGAGGTCTATACCTGGGATATAGAACTGCTAGCCGTCAGGGCCTTGTGCATACTGTACGATGGTTGGGCCAGTGGTTTGCCCACTGGACGATTGGTTGGCATTGGTCATCGTGAGGGTTTGCAGGCCCTGGGCTATTGGGGTCCCGTCGGCACTCACGCTGATCTGGATGGCTCCGGATGGCAACACTACAAGTTGGAGTTATATATGAGCCTCGCTCTGGGGAAACCAGGCTTAATGGATTGGGTAACACTTGGAATAAAAATAGCTCCATTTTAGGAAATATAGGCTAGATGCATGTGCATGAAACAATTGTCTAAACATTTACAAAACTTTAACCCGTACATACAATATCACATTACGGGTAATTGGTGTAGTAATTTTAGGTTGGCTTTTTATATATACATACTTTGCTGCCTGGATAACCAAAAATTAAGAAAGCTAGAGCTTTGTAACAAAAGTTACTAATACTTCTGCACAGCTTTGTTACAGCATGGCAGCCATGACCATGGGAAAAAAAAAGGAACAGTGCACTAGACATTTCTATTCTGCTCATATGTAATTTGTAATGTATAGCTTATGGTTAAGTTTCAATGCAATTGTCTGAGAAATGTAGATGTAGTTAGCTACACATACAGATACAATTTCAATGGCAGCCACTTAGATCAAGGGCCCATAATTCTGAAAAAAAAAACAAGAGCTGTGTTTGTGAAACACAATGCCCCCTACTGAGCTTTGAAGCCATATATTTGACCCTTGACCTTGAAGGATGACCTTGACCTTTCACCACTCAAAATATGCAGCTCAATGAGATACACATGCATGCAAAATGTTAAGTTGCTACCTTCAATATTGCAAAAGTTACGACCAAGGTTAAAGTTTTTGGACAGACACACACATACAATTACAGACAAACAGGCAAAAAACAATATACCCTTGATCATTCGATACAGGGCATAAAAATGAACACATGCGTCAAGCCTGTTGCTTTGACCTATCACCTGTTTTCCTAAAAAAAGACGTCATTCTTTCCTAATCAGAAGCCATCAAGACATACCACTAAAGATAACTTAACAGCAAGGGAGGAATCATTTAACATGTTTGAGGCAAATCAGAATAATAAAAGAGAGATCAATATTATAGAAGTTCTTAATGATTAAGCACAACAAACATTTATTTAAAAATCAAGGCACTAATAAGTGCTAAAACAAGCATTGTTGGTGTATTGTCAAGAAATCCTTTCCTTAACAAGACAAACAGAGCTGGCTTACAGGGCTCGAAATTAACACGCACACACTCACAAAATGCGAGTGAAAAATACTGATTGCGAGTTAAGTTTTAAGCCACTAGTATTTTTTTGCGAGTAAAGAAATAGTGGAAAAAAAACTAGTAATATAAATGCACTCGACGTCATGAACGCTAAACCGTAGGTCATTTTATAGAACGTCTAAATACCTGTATGCGGAAGCGCGCACCTTGTATGTAGACTGGTTACTTATAGTACAGATATGCGGATAGTATTGGTACAAAGAACGTGAAACAGTCGACTATTCACATTTGTTCATTGAACTTGAACAGACATGGCGTCGACGCCAAACATAATTAGTTTCTTTTTGCCTACAGACAGAAATAAAAATACGAAAGATAAAGTAAAGTTAACCGTTGATTTGTATTTTGGTGACGTTGCACTCAACACACGATATCATAGCTGATTTTTTTCACTATTTGAAAACCCATTAAAAATATCCCAAACTGACACTTAAACTTTGTTTTCTGAGTGAACACGACACACTTATATTTGAAAACAATACCCTTATGGTTCAAGGAACTGATATCTTTGTATGATTGCAGAAATAAAAAGTGTATGTTAAGTACTTTTTATTTTGTTTTAATAGTACTAAATTAATGTCCAAACTTTTTTATGTTTCCTGCAAAATTTGCGAGACTGTTTTTGATTTTGCGAGTTGGTTTTAAAGCTGCTCGCAATGTTTTGCAAGTAGAAAAAAAAGTTAATTTCGAGCCCTGGGCTTACAGACAGTTCACTTGCATAATAAATATTTAAGTGCATATTACAACTGCTAAAAGCTCGCCACATGCAATGCTTAGACCATGTAAGCTCTTACAAAATGTTTTTACCTCAAGGTAAATCAAATATCAGGTTTTATCAAAACCTAGACATGAGTAATTTATTTTTAACTTTTATTTTGTAGCTCAATTACATCCGAAGCTTAATGCTTATTGAAACGCTCTCGAGTCTGTTTTCTTGGTAAAACCAGTATTCATTTTTTTTGGTGGAGATCCAAAGAACACTCATATAGTGTGTATCAAACTCCTGACTTCCCAGTTGCTAGAAACATGATATCCACAAAGCCCTATTGACATTTAAAAGAATAAAAATATTAATTGTTAGCTCGCCATTTACAAAGAAAAGAAGTCAAACAGATTGCAAAACAGAAGCACTAGTTCAGTAGTTACTAGTATCCAGGTACCTGTAGCGTTCCCGTACTGTATGGCAGCGGCCAGACCCGTACTGTCCTGGGACTCTCCGTCCTGACTACTGTCGTTTGACTCCTCCTCTATCTTCGTTACAGTCACAGGGGAGGACAGCTCGTTAAAGATTTTCCTAAACAAAAGACATCTTTTTAAATAGTACTTCCATGAGGTTAATTCTATTGAAACATGTTAACAGCTGATTTATTTTACGCTATTACTTTTACATGTTTTCCCATAATACTATGATAAATCACATAACAGTTACCTTTTCTGGTGTTTTAAAAAAAAATGCTTAATAATAATATTTGATGTGAATGAATAATTTTAATGGGTCAGAATCAGCTGTAAACATTTCTGTGCTTTATTCAAACATAACACTTAAAGATCACAAATGTTTACAATTCCAATAAAATTTCCCTCCACTAACCCAATCATCATGGATTCAGTTACATAAATTTAAAGACACTTAACAAAGTTGCAAGGGGTTGTTTTATACCCAGTAGAAGCAATCATGTGTGACAAACTGCCTAACATCCTGTTGCTATTGTTTGAAATGTATCACACTTCCCTAGATGTGAGAAGTTTTTTCAACTTGACAGATTAACATATAACATCACCTAGGGATGTGCCCAATTATTTTCTTAATTATTTACTTGTAATCAGGTAGAGATAATGTCAGGTAAATTACATCAAATAACTTGACATTAAAAGTCCCCACTAATTGAAAGTATTTTACAACTCTTACTGAATGACACACAACTTAGGCATTTTCAGAACAAATAATTAATGAACAAATAATAAATTATATCACATGCATTATCATCTAATTCATTATTTGATATAAACCATTCTTATTTCTTTTAACATTTACAATATTTTCGTTATACATAAATCAAGGGACAAAATCTAATATATTCTTGCTGGTTTTCTTTTAACATGTCAATACAGACAATAACACATTGTAGTCTAGAAAGTCAAATTAAAACAAGAGTTGACAGAGGACAGCGCGCTCGACTGTTCGAGTGCTTGACAGTATAAAGTAAGCCATCATGGGGAAATTGTTAATATTCAATAATGGGGTATAATGTGGGGTGTGGTCATTTACTAGTATTAGACGATCTTTCAAAAATAAAAAAAGGAAAAATATTTATTTTTTATATATATTTTTTTTTTGGGGGGGGGGGGGGGGAGGGGGGGGGGGGGGTAGGAGGAGTGAGAGGGGGGTATAATGTGGGGTGGGGTAATTTATTAGATATATTTAAAAAAAAATGGGGGTGAGGGGGTTATAATGTGGGGTGTGGTAATTTATTAGATGATGTTTAAAAAAATATTGTTGTTTGGAGGGGGGGGTAGGTTTGAGTGGGGGGGTGGGGAAATTCTGGGTAGGGGCGTGGGGTATTGTTTGGGTGAAATCCATTGTGGTATTCAGGTAGGTGTTGTTTTGTCAAAGTAATAATAAAATGTTTTCATAAATAAAGAAGTAATGGCAATTTACGCAAAATGTTCAATTATCTAAGTGTCAAGGGGGCCATAATTATGTCAAAAGCTTGATACAGTGGTCTGCTCTTGTTTATAGGTTGGGGTCATGTTGGTAAACAAGTATGCAACATTTAAAAAACAATATGTCAAAGGATATAGGAAATATTTGGGGTAGTACGCAAACTTTAACATATATTTATCAATAAAATGCATATTCTAAGTATAAAAAGGGGCAATAATTATGACAAAATGCTTGATAGAGTTGTCTGCTATTGTTTATAGGTTGGGGTCATGTTGGTTAACAAGTATGCAAATATGAAAGCAATATGTCAAGGGACAAAGAAAATATTTGGGGTAGTACGAAAACTTTAACATTTGCACGCTAACGCCGGGGGTGAGAAGGATAGCTCCACTATATATTTTTGATTTTCATATATAATAGTCGAGCTAAAAATGTTTCACCGGTCTATCTAAGTTCTGAGTTCATGGTGCATCTATTTTCTGAGTTCATTGTCTATCTATTAACTAATTTAAACCTGCATGACACTGACATTCACTAATATCACCCATTTCAAAAGGAGTCATGATCAGACTGTGAAAAACGGGGCTTAATGCATGTGCGAAAAGTGTCGTCCCAGATAAGCATATTCAGTCAACAAAGGCTAGTCAGGGACGACACTTTATTTAGCCTAAACTGGATGTTTGCTCCAAAAGATATTCTTCATCCAAAAGTGTTGTCCCTAATTCATGGTTCAAACAGAATTCTCAAACCTAAATTCAAGCACTTTTCAAGAACTTTTCAAGGCCAAATTTTCATTTTCAAGGCCGAGAACCGTAGGTTAGTTTCCTTAAAAAAGTGCATTTTCAAGCAAGTTTAACACAGTAAATATCATTTATTTGCTCAAACAAATTCAACTTATTCCACAATAACTCATACATGTTATTTCTAGTTATTACATACATGTTATCCATCCTTAACTCAATGAGTCTCACATACAGTTTGTCAACCAGTTCCCGATAATCAGCAGTTCCGATTAATTTGTATTTAATTTTCCATAATGCCCCAATAAAAACAAAATGATAAGTGTCTAAGGTATACATTAGGTAAATGAATAAATTAACAAAGTTTTAGCAAGAAATCTTTTGTACATAGCTTACAGGGTGGAAAAATGCAGCAAAAAGTTAACCGGAACTGATTGAATGAGTTATGTTTTGAAATGTGCATATGGATATAGAAGGCTTTATTATTTTCAAATAAGTTTTTTGCTGATTGAAAATAAATGCTATGACAATGTTTTGAAATACTAATTCTGTAAGCTGAATGATTTTTAATTATTTTCCTAAGGTTGAACTTTAATTGGCTATTTATGACAAAAAACTGCATATGCCGTCTGACCTAACCTGTTATCATACAAAATAAATATTACCCTTAATTTTTACATCTTCTCACATTGACACTAAATCCCGAAAAAATTATTGTGGTAAAAAGAATAAACGTTTTTGCTGGGCGATTCTAAACTGGTGTACTGACTGTATGTATTTACTTTTTAAAGTTATTACAAACAAACACATTGCTTGTCAATTTCATGTTTTCTTTGTGGGTTTCCCCTTTCTTGTGGCTTTTCAAAGCGCTTTCCCCCATCCCCTGACATCAACGGTCTTCATACAGACCCGACAATGTGCTTTTTGAATGTCATTTGTTTTCTGTACCCAGGAATATTAAGTTAACCACCCTGGTTTGAAATGACACATCCCCATTGCTGCGTTTTCACTCGCGAAAATTGATCACAATGGAGAGCCTCTGACGTATACACATAATCTGTGACGTGTACACATAACGTTCCGTACTCAATAGTGTACGAAACTTATATATTTCGTACTCAACTTTTTGCGCGAAGGAATTTATGATAATTTTCGTAATATTTCCCTTAAGAACGATTTAAGATTATAATTAAAGCGATGATACATGTAATTTTGAGCAGAAATAAACATTTTCAAGGCTTTTTTTACATGGAATAAGCACTTTTCAAGCACTTTTTCAAGGCCAACCTTTGTTCAAGGGCTTTTCAAGCCTAGGACTCGTTTTCAAGCACTTTTCAAGCCTTGTGCGAACCCTGCTAATTAGTCTATGAGGTCTACACATGCTTATATGAGACGACACTTTACCCATATTAGTGTTTTTCCCAGGAGGGCAAAGGGGCATGGCGCATTACTTTCAAAAAGGGCATTTTAGCGCGCAGTTTAGGCAAAAAGAGGGCAAAAACGTTCCCTGAATACCTAAATTACGTTGAAACATGTAATCGCATCAGAAGCAGTTGTGGAAAAAATAACATATAAACAAGCACATTTAATGGTAATTGATGTATTTAACTTACTATAATTTATATTAATATATTTACGTTGCAATGTACATTTAAGTTCCATGCTGTTTCAATAAACTGTACAGCACGAAAAACATAATAAAGCAATATATGCATATGAATCTGATTATACCCCGATCCACTAACATATAAATGAAACCATGTTTGCCTTATCCCATTTTCTAACAATAATCTTGCCAAATGTTTAAAATAACATCAGTCGTCGAAATCCGCACTAGTCCGACAGCAAAAAACTAGTATTTTTTCTTGCGGGCTTGTAGGAAATCCAATATTACAAGCCCGACGTGCTTGTACAATTCATTAAACAGAAAACAAGTTCCACTTTCATTTTCAATATTTGTAAACAAAGTTTTGAGTCCCTTAAATCAACAGACGCTTACCGGTGTTTTAACACACTGCGCACACGTGCTGGGCAATCAGCCGATAATTGGATTACTGTGCATAAAACGCATGGTTTTGTGGTTCCTGGATTACTATTATGTAAAATAAATGTTTTGCGTTGCGTTTGGGACACAGAGAGTAATGGCCGAACAGTTGTCATTGAAGTACGTCGTTGAGGAATGCGAATCTGAGGTAACTGTGATTGACGCATTTGTCAAGTGGCTTTTTGTAAAATAACCTGGCAGTTAATTGCTTATATATTTTCTGGTGGGTCAGGTTTGCTCTCTCTTTCACATGGATATATGGGATACATTTCTGCTAATTTTTTACCTAAACTTTATGTATATATTTATAATTGTGATTTGATTGAAATCCATGTGTGAAATAGAGAATAATACGTTAGTGTTGATTATAGATCAGGTTTATCATGCAAGGCTCAGAAAACAAAAAGCACAAGCCTTGGCAAGTGCTTTTTCGTTTTCGTGCCGAGCATGATTAACCTGATCTATAATCAACACTAATCTATAATTCTAATTATCCCACTTTTTATTTTGTAAACCTTTTT
Source organism: Dreissena polymorpha (assembly GCF_020536995.1). Classification (NCBI taxonomy): domain Eukaryota; kingdom Metazoa; phylum Mollusca; class Bivalvia; order Myida; family Dreissenidae; genus Dreissena; species Dreissena polymorpha. The sequence goes on from NC_068360.1 coordinate 52,570,625, forward strand.
GTTTATTTAAATTTAAAACAAAATTAGTTTGACTGGATAATTTCGCTTGATTTATGACGTCATTTCGTCGAAATATTGACGTCATTTCCTGCCGTTGATTATAGATGATATTTAATCAACGGGGCTTTAATCAACCGAATTCGCTGTAAAAGTGGGATTAATTAATTTCTTCTTATTTCAGGATTCGAAAGAGGCTGGCTCAGATGACGAGGAAGCTAACTTGGATGAGGATGAAATTAATAAGAGATTTATATTGTATTCTAAAGATTAAATAAATGAATGCTTCTTTGGATGTTTTATGTTATGTTTATCTGCATTTTTAACAAAAATGTTTGGGCTAGTAAAATCTGACTAGGGCTTGTTCAAATTCCCATAGCACTAGCCCGACTTGCTTGTAGATTTAAATCTGAATTTCAATGACTGTAACATTGTGAGTAAATTGATCGCTAACAATATGCAAACACTCGTTTCCATGACATACACCAACCGAGTAGATTACAAATAAATAATGTTGTTGCTATCTAAAACATTTTATGCATCTTTGATTATCACAGACATTTCATTAATTCCTTCTTAATGTATAACCTCCATTGTTAATTCAATCATTTACGACGTTATTTGCCATTTTTACCGAGTCAAAATTTAATTCTGTTTAGTCCGCCATGTTGTTAAAATGATGTAAGCGACTGGTGCGCATAGCAACGTTAAATCGTATACGCGATTCGCATTTTGTTAAATTAGTATACGTCTCAATAATTATTTCAATAATTAGATCTAATTATCTTAAAGACGAAAACGATAAAGAATAAATTTGTTTTTGTTTTTAAATGTAATTATGCGTAAAAATATATGTTTTGATATAACTGAATAATGCATGCAATGCACAATTGCCACGAGAATAACATTGAGTTTTTCATCAAAAGTCTCCGAAGTAACGATTTTATCGTGGAGGAGTACACAATGCCGACCGAAAAGTGCGCTTGGTATAACATAGACTCTGGCATTATGGATTGATACTGACACGGGGTTATTCACGCATGACTAATTCACAGCTTTGGAGCAGTCAGTAAGACCTACCTATAAATCGAGCACTGTAATAGATTAAATCTGCTCAATTAATATAGTCGATTAGAAGTTGATGTCTCTCGAGTAAATCAAGCACAGTCGGAGCGTCACAGACAATCAAGGACGCTGATTTTGCGGACCAAGTTAGGTCATAAGGCAATAAAGATGTTATCGATAAGGGCGCGTGGCGAAATTTGCCTTTGAAAAGGGCAGAGTGGCTATCCGTGAGGGCAGTGTGGCATTTCGCCACTCTAAAATGGCCTGGGAAAAACACTACATATGCAGTTAACCCTGTTTTCCTTAAGAACATCTAATTAAACAAAAAAACTGTTATCACAATTTATACCTGTAGGATGGCCTTCTGGACAGAATCTCTCTTCTCTTCCTTCCTTCCGAATGGTCTGATAAATCTTCGTCAATGTGTGCCACCTAAAATATAGTTTCATAGAGTTAACATTCACACCTAAAATAAAGTGTCACAGAGTAAAACATTAACATGTGTTACTCTCACAAATTGAAACTTTTCCTTCAAATTGATAAGACCAGTTACACCACTTACCAATTCTAGTTTTTCTAATCATTATGTTTAATAAATATTGTTTAGCCAATCCGTACCTAAATCAATCAACTTTCCAGGCTTGCTAAGATCCAAAAGGAGAATTAACTGTCTGGTTACAAGCACAGCTCTTTTGCACAGGGTTTGCCAAAACTTGAAAAATCTGTCAGTCATTCGGACTGACAGACTTGAATTTTTTGTCAGTCCGAATCAGTTTCTGTCAGTCCCACTGTCCGACTAAATTATAACAGCAGAACACAACAAAAGAGAGTACCCTTTTGATGTTTATTGGTTTTGATCACATTAAAATAAATAAAAACATGTCCAAAGTCGATATAATTAAACAATTATTATATTAATAATAAACCACATATAAACCAAAGGTATTCTTTTTAGACTTCTTTTTGTCAAACTGTTTTTTAGCCTGCACAGATTTAACAAATCCGTGTTCTTGAAAAGTTAGGGTGACATCCAATCAAGTTTGACTTAATTGCACACACCCATTCACACTACTTTGGATGACTTCAATTTCTGTTTATTAGCCGATTCAGGCCTCGACACTAACGGTGGTCCGGGGACCCGAGGCCCCCAGATCTTGGCGAGGACCACCAGTTCTTTCAAGCTGGGTGGTCCTCCGGGAACCCTAAATTTATAGAACCACTTGGTCTTGATTGACCATTTGAATTTTTATAAGTGCCTCCAACTTTTAAAGAGCGGCGTATAAAAAAAAGGTAAAATCTTATTCGAAAATGTACAGCGAATCGAAAGCACGCGACTGAGCATTAGCGGCCAGCGTCTGTCAGTTGTAAATTTTGATTTTCGACGATGTAAGCGACCTACATTGCAGAGAGTATATTGAAATCACTGAAGCGTGTAAGTGTTACAAACGGTGTTTTTACTGCTTTTGTCAAGTTTTATGGGGGTTATTATCGGATTATTAATGGCTCATTTATGATATTGAGCCCCCAAAAAAGTAACACTGGGACAAACTGTCACGACGATCAGTAATTATAATAATTATTAGGGCCGCTATTTCTTTAATCAAAACCATAGGCAAAAGCATTTAATTTCCCTCAAAATCACATGCCGGTATACACTTTTTTTCTACAGGTATTTGTGAGCATTTCTGTTTAATAGTTCCATTATTATAATGACCTTGGAAGGATATAATTTGATTTAGATACCAACAATTTCTGAAATAAAAAGTATATCGTTCACTTGGCGTACTATATTTCGGATATGTTCAAATTCGGACATTTAAAGATAGCGACATGTATGTGTTTGTTTGTTGTTGATAGTTTGTAAAAAAAATATGCTTTATGTTATTTCAGACAACTAGAATAGATGGTGGTAATTATCTGGACCTTTCTGTCAGGAAATAGGCGTGAACAACTATAATTTAATTGATCCTGGAAATCATCCACCACTAACAGAAAACGTATAAACAACAGAAGCTGATGTATGACATGTCCAAATGACCATATATAACTGTTTAACAAATTAAGTGAGATGATTTATTTTCTGATGTTTTATATTTCTTGTTCCCTTTCAAATGATGTAAATTGGTGTGATTCTATGTTTAAATAATTAATTTTGAAAAATTAAGGCAGCATACTGTTTAATACATTGAAGTTAACATTGTTATATTATTTTGGTTATCTGTGTTGTTTATCAAGTTGAAAAAAATGGTATTTATATACAAATAAAGCTTATTTAGACTTATGAAGGTATGACTTATGAAGGTACTTATTGTTTTTTATGTAATAATATACTTTTTAAAGTGATAATATAGGCAATGACATTAATGTAGTAAGGTTTCTTTAAATGATTGTTCTTATTAATAAGGTTGGAATATTCGACAGTTTTCACGGCGCGAAAAAGTTGCAACAAGTTTTTTTTGGGCCAGTGAAACCCCTGAATGCGCGTAATAACCTTTTATTTCTTAAAAGTTTATAATAAGAATTTCCGAAACGCTAAGTTCTGGCGGCGAAGGGCATTGCTGAAGATGATAATGCTGAAAATGATTATGACAAGGATGACGATGCTGATGATGAAATACATGATATCAAAAGTTTAAAAGACACGGTTATGAGCTTTTAATGGGTCTGCCTTAAATGGAAACAGAATTGAATATAGGAAATAAAAATGTGTACTAGTATGCTTCTTGTACTTATTTTCCCTTACGCCGAGAGTAGCTGTGTGTTGAAACAAGAGGGAACCCTAGTTTGGGTGAGGGCCACCAAAAGTTGAAATTAAGGTTCCCTCCGGGTACCCTGTCAAAAAAGTTAGTGTCAAGGCCTGCGATTTAACAAGTTCTTAAACAACACCTATTGTTAAAATATTTTCTCTTAGCTGAGGTGGTTGATTTCCAGGTTCAATTAAATGAATGTCTTTCACACCTATTTCTTGATAGAAAGGCCCATGATAGTTACCACCATCCATTCTTGTTGCCTGAAATAACACAAAACATATTGATACAAACTATCAACAACATATCAAAACATAAATATCCCTATGTCCGAATTTTAAAATATCCGAAATATAGTACATTGGGTGAAAAATCTAATTTTGATTTCAGAATTGTTGGTGTGTAAATTAAAATATATCCTTCCCATAACAATATAATAATGAAACTATTTAACAGAAATGCTCACAAATGCCTGTTGAAACAAGTTTTCATGCGGTTTTTGTTGTGGAGAAATTAAATGGAACAAATAAAATGGCTGTTGCTTTTTTTAACAAAGACCGTTGATTTTGAACTCGCATGTGATAGTCAATTCTAATCCAACTTTAAACATCAAAATGAAAAAGGATTTTGACAGAAGTTGAACAAAAAGTATTTACCTTCTATTAATCCAATAGCATATTATACACTTTGAGTGATCTTTTTGAAACCATTTTTCATCCGATTGTGTCGGTCAGTCGGACCGATTATCTTAAATCACTTGTCGGTCCTTAGAAAAAATTGCCGGCCAGGACCGGCGGACCGACGGTTTTGGCGAACCCTGTTTGCATAATGAAGGTTGATTAAAAATGTCTCAATATTTTGTATGATTTATTAAGTTTTTTTGTTTATGTTTTAGCACAATTTGACAAATATTGAATGTAAACCATACCTAACTACGGTGATTTTTCCTTCTTTATAAAGTCACAAAAACCTGCATTTTTTGCAATGGGGAAAAACAAAAACACAATTGAAGGTGTCCAGAAGATATACAAATAAATTAAGTGCAACATTTAGTTAATTTCCCTATGCAGCTCTATGGCTTTAACCTAAGTTTAAATAATATTGACAACTTGACAACTCCTAGTTATCAAGTATTTGTTAGCAGCACATCAAATACACCTATTTTCCAATCTGAAGACGTAACAAGATATTTTGGCTAATTCTTTTGTTTTCTTCATGCTTATTTTTCCTGATTTGGGGGGGGGGGGAGTTTTTCTCATGTATTTGAGTGTTGGGGCTTAATTACATGTATATTTGATTTGGGTGCAAATTGAATTCAACTCATGTGACTTGTATCATAGACGACTTACCCGTACGACCTGTATTGTAGGAACGTTTGATCCAGCTGTCTGAATCACTGAACCCTGACTCGTGTGAATAATTTGTTGATTTTGCTGAATCACTGAATGGGACGGATTTGATAATGAAACCTGGACGACCTGAAGTCCTTGGTTTACATCAATGTCTGAGTCAGACATTGCAAATCAGGTCCTGAAATTGAGAAGCCAATATTATCAATAACATTGATGAGCATAAAACTTTATCAACAAGACTTTTGCCAAGCAATCTATGTCCGCTTTCGGCTCCATCATTGTCAGATTTTTTAAATATATATTTGTTGCCATAGCAACCAGAATTCTTGACATAGGAACAAAGTGAAAAGACGAGCATAATCTCCATATTGCCATCTGACCATGTTCCAAGTTTCTTGAAAAAAATATGAAGAACTTAAAATTATCGCAGGATCCAGAAAAGTGTGACAGACTCACAGAGCGCAAACCATAAGTCCCCTCCTGTGAAACCGGTGGGGAAGTAATAAAATAGATAACCAGCAAGTAAAAAGTAATACAGAAGTCAAGGTCTGCTGAAATGTGCATGCTCAGCTGCATTTGCAATCTTTTATAAGCTTTCATTTGAAATAGTACCCAAAATTAAAAGAATTAAACTTTAATTTGCATTAAAATAATATGCTGTGAATTCCGTTTCAACAGTGTGTGAAATATGTGAGAGTAAGCCAGAGCGGACAACAAATTCTATGTCTGACAATCATTAGTGTGCTGACAAAAATTGCTTTGTCTGACATTTGGGTGGCGTGCTGTCAGACGCAGTGACTCAAACGATAATCGAAAAGTTCAAATGTAATATAAAGCTTCCTGTCTAACAGATATGAAGAACAATTCCGCAAAGATTCTAACCTATCTAGACAATTTGTCTAACAAACAGTTCTTATGTTTTGCTGAGCCTGCTTCCCTACCATAGCCTGCTCAATGAAATAAATTCAGAACACCAAAGAACTCTATGTGCTTTCGAATTATACTTGAACCCTATAGGTCAACTCTGTGTGCTTCATATTTATATTTTTAATGAAAATTAGTATTCAGGCTACAAAGTTGTAAAGCCTGGGTACATAATTAAGTGTTCAATGTAAAACAAAAACAAGATATGTGTTTGTCAGAAACACAATGCCCGCTTCTGCGCCGTTTGAAGCCAAATACGAACGTTGACGAGTGACGTCACGCGCACCTGCTAAATGACCCGAGTTTCTACTGGAGGGCAAAAAGCGCATATACAGAAGCTCTATCTCAATGTCTATCTCATAGTACTGCCTTGACAAAATCAACGTTTTTGTTGATAATCATGCATAATATCAAATATAATTTTAATTATGATGTCTGAAAAGACATAAGCATGCAAGGAACTTTATTTTTGAATAATATTGTTATTATTTGTTTTAACTTCAAACGAACTCGGGAGTGGAAAACCATTTAAGAGCACATACGGTATATGGTTACCACAAAATTTCTCTACTTGCACTTCTTTGCGACCATTTGAAGTTAAAACAAGTCTCAGAAATTGTAATTCTTTCAGAATAAAATAGATTTAATGAACGAAAACAATTGAGGATGAAGACAAACAACAAATAGATAGATTTTATCTTAGCAACATACCTGTATGCATGTAGTAACCTCTATATGTCTAAAAAAACTAACCTTGTTACACATTAAATAAATTTTATCGATTAATGTTATTGATTTATTTAATTGTTACACCAGTTTTGACACTCTGTGTTGCAGCATAGGTGTTAAATTGCACCTTTGTTCATCACAAATCGATTATCTCGTTATGATCGGAGACAGTCCAGACAAAGACAACAGGGTGTCATAAACTAAGGCACATTGGGTCCATGCCATAAACCACATGTTGCAGACGATTGTCTGTTCATTAAACACAATTCACGATACCTCCATGACATCTCTTGGCATTTTGAGAAATCAGTAAAGCCAAATTTTAAAGCAAAAAAGAAAAGTGGCTTCAATAAAATATTTTAACATTACAAAATGACGAAATCTGTCAGAAATGGATTAACAGGAACTAGTGCATTATATTAGCCAGTTAATTGAATCATTATAATACAGTGTTCAATAAATATAATTTTAACATATTGTGCAGTATTACTGCTACGTAATTAAGGGATCCGGCAAATGTAAACTTCGCTAGTACGTGTAAAGATTTTACGTTACTTCAGTGTACACAATACCATCATGAAAAGAAGCTATCATAATATGGTAAAAAATACTTGCGTTAAAGAAATGAAATTTATAATGTGTTTATAATAGAATGCTAGACTTTAAATTATCACTAATTATCACTAGCACGGACTCTAGATGACAATATACGCTCCGTGTCACTAGTAAAGAGATTTCAATATACATGCGAAGACAATTCAATTTGCATAATATGCAGGGTTTTTTCCGCGTTTGTATGATAAAATTTATTAACATTGGCATTCAATGTTAACGAAACGAAAATTTATTGATTGGAAAAGTATATAACCATAACATTTAAAAAAATTTATGTATTCCGTTTTTGGCTTTGTTTGATAATTGATTAAATGCACCTCTTACAAGCTGATGAAAAAAAACCTATCCATACCACTAATAATTATTATCAAATTAATTAGTGTTTTATTATTTGTGCAATATCATTTATTAAAGTCTTACTATCAGAAACAATAAGGCAATTTCATAGTTTTGTTTTGTGGGATTGTCAGTATTTAGTATTCCTACCACGTTTACTCTGATGCTTATAACTACATTGTTTTTATGAAGAGGGATCGATATATATATGTGAATATACATTTATTGGTACTAAATATAATATATTAGCACTATTTTTTTTAAAGATATTCATTTTTATTTCGCATTTGTTATCAAAATATTGATGAAGCAAAAGCCCTTTATACATGCTTTACGTTACTGTAACCAGTGTTTTTGCCCTCCAGTCAATGCGCATGCGCAGAAAATATCGAAATGTAAACAATAACAATCAACGTTCGTATATTTGACTTTTAACCTTGAAGGATGACCTTGACCTTTCACCATTAAAAATGTGCAGCTCCATGAAATACACAGTGACATGCATGCCAAATATGAAGGAGCTATCTTCAATATTGCAAGTTATGACCAATGTTAAAGTTTTCGAACGGAAAAACATACCAACTGACGGACAGTTAAAAAACTATATGCCACCCTTCAGGCGCATAATAATCACAAAATAACCATTAAGCAAACTCTAGCACGTAACAAATATTTTTTATACAAAATTACATATTTGCAAGGCATGACTGAAGGATATTCTCTTCTCTGGGTTAATTATTTAGGTTTGGTAAACAAATAATGAAAAAATAAATAATTTAGCAGTATACCCATTACATTCAAAATAGTTTTCTATTGCCAACTAGTTTCTGTTACGTCAGCACATAAAAAATATGAATGAAACGCGATGCATGAATATAACGTTAAAAAAACTGTAAAAATCAACTGTCGTGACCTAGTTTTCATAGGAACTGGAGAAAATTGCACAAATTGTATTTGATCGGGCAAAATCACTGCCAAAACACTTACTATATTATGAACAAGTCACACAAACACTTTACCATAAGCGTGGGAACTTTTGTAGAAATCCATGTTTGTAGTAATTCCAATGTTTTTGTCAACGATGTGTCTCCTTACCTTACCTTAGATTACCTTAGATGAGTTCTTGAAGAAGGCCCTCAGCCTCTGACTCAAGCTCTTCATTTTCTTTATCTCTTCCGGTCGAGATTTTAGCTTCAAAGTTGTAAACAATTTCTTGGTTTTTCCAATATTTATCAAGTCTTGCCTCAAATGACTTTATAGATGTAGCTGTAATAACGCTGTTTGGTAATGAGTTCCAGGTGTCAACGACTCGGTGGCTGAATGAGAACTTTCTGATGTCCAAACGAGGTCTTGTCTTATATAATTTCTTATTGTTTCCCCTAGTTACGCTTTCTTGATTCAGTTTTAACAATTCCTTTTCATCAAAATAATATTTTCCATTCAGTAGTTTATAAACTTCTATCATATCCCCTCTTACTCTTCTATAACTCAATGTTGGTATGTTCAATTTCTTTAATCGTTCTTCATATGATAGGTTGTTTAGTCCAGGAATCATTCTAGTAGCCCTAATCTGCATGTTTTCAACTGTAATAATGTCTTTTTTCTTGTAGGGGCACCAGATGGGATGGGCATATTCAACGTGAGGTCTGATCAGTGCAGTATATAACTTTTTGAATGTTGGAATGTCAAGGTATTCAAAGGATCTTCTCATTGCACCTAATACTGAGTTTGCCTTATTTACTTTTTCAGTTAAATGTTGTCCAAATGTAAGCTTATCGTCTATGGTGACCCCTATATCTTTCTCTGCATGGCTTATTTCCATAGGTTTCAAGTCTGGTCTTAATTTGTATGTTCTTTCGCACAATTTCTTATTACTTATAGTCATTGTTTTACATTTGTCTGGATGGAATCGGAGCAGCCACTTGTCAGACCATTTACTCATGCTAAATATGTCTTGCTGGAGCATTTCTTTGTCTTTTTCCGAGGCAATTTCCCTGAATATTTTTGTGTCATCTGCATATAAATACAGCTGGCTATCATTTTCTATGTTTTCAGTGATGTCGTTAATGAAAATTACGAAGAGCATCGGTCCGAGCACTGAGCCCTGGGGTATTCCGCTCGTAACTGGTTGCCACTTTGACTCACTTCCATTAACTATGACTTTCTGTCTTCTGTATGAGAGAAAGTTTTCAATCCAGTTTATAAACTTATTTCCGAAGCGATATATTTTCAGTTTGTGCACGAGACGCCGGTGTGAAACTTTATCGAAGGCTTTCATGTAATCACAGTATGCCACGTCGATGGAGCCTCCTCGATCAAGTATCTCTGTCCATTTATCGAGCACAGCTAGTAACTGTAAAACTGTTGATCGACCAGATATGAAACCAAATTGGTTTTCACTAAACAGGTTATGATTCTTCATATGTTTTACCATTTTCTCCCTTACTATCTTTTCGAGCAGTTTACACAGAATGCATGTTAAGCTGACTGGCCTATAGTTACCGGCATCTTTTTTGTCTCCCTTTTTATAAATAGCAGTAATGTGTGCAGTTTTCCATTCATCAGGCAGGGTACTTGTGTCTATGCTATTTTTAAAGATGATACAGATTGGTAATGATAATATGCTACTAAGTTCTTTCAGTATTCTTGGGCTCAGCTGGTCAGGACCTGGGGATTTATTAATAACCAGTTCATCTAGTTTCTTTTGTACTAGTTCAACTGTGATGTCAATCTCATCTTCAATTGGACAATCTTTCAACTGAATATATGGTAATTCATCATTGGGTTCTTGCGTGAATACTGACGAGAAGAATTCCCCGAGAACATTTGCCTTTTCGTAGTCTGTTTCAGTTAACGACTCCTTCTTGTCATCTTTGTATAAATCTGAGATTGTGGACTGAGTCTTTGATTTTGACTTAACGTAGGCCCAGAACCGTTTTGGATTATCATTAGCCGACAAAGCTATATCTTCTTCATACTTTTTTACTGATTGTCTTGTTAATTTTCTAACCTGATTTCTTACTCTCTTGTACTGTTCAAAAGCTCTTTCATCTCCAGTATTTCTATATCTATTCCATAATCTTTCTTTTCTTCTCATTTTACTTTTTAACTTTTTCGATAATTGTATTCCATGTTTCTTACTTGGTTTGTTAGCACTCGACTTTTTTCTTGGTATATGTTTTTGGATAGCCTCATTTACTTTCTCTGTGAAAAATTTCCACTGTTCATCTAATTTTTTATTTCTCATGGCACTTTCCCAATCTATGCTAAGTGTCTCTTTCATTGCATCAAAATCGGCTTTTGCAAAGTTAAGTCTCTCTTTTGCATGATGGTTTTGAGAATAACCGCAAAAGTTAAATGTTATAACAGAGTGGTCACTCTTCCCTAGTGGGTTTTCAATGCTTACACTATTTATCATTCCTTCCTCATTGCTGAATACAACGTCTAGAAGTGATGGATCTGCGTCTCCCCTTCCACGCGTTGGCTCATGTATGTGTTGATACCAGAAGCTGTCTCTGATGCACTCCACAAATTCAAAACTGAAGTCACCTGGTCCCTTGTCTGTAGACATATCACCCCAGTTGATATTTGGCAAGTTCAGATCACCTACTGTAACAAAGTGTGTGTATTTCATAGCAGTGATTTCATTGATCAAACTACAAAGCTTTTGACATTCTTCTGTGCTCATACTAGGGCTACGATATACTGATGTGAAGAGTAACTTGTCACATTTATTCAGGCTAATTTCAACACTTAGGTATTCATTGTAGACTGTCTTAAATGATACCTGGGTGAATTTCAATTCTTGATTGACATAAATCAGTAGACCTCTTCCCTCAGAGTCTTTACTAAGGTTTTTATACACAGTTTCATACCCGTCCAGGTTATACTCTGCAATCAGTCTTTCATATCTGAAGTTTTTAGCTTTTACCTCTTGTAATGCAATTATTTTAGGCTTTTCTTTCATGTCTATTAACTTCATTTTCAGTTAATAAAACTTATCATTTGTGAACGTATCTACATTTGTGAACAGAACTGGAAAACTATCTACAATGTTAAAAACATTTCTACACTGGTCACTGTGTTCATTTACTAACCCGGGCTGAGCGTTAGAGAGCCTAGTATGGGCTCGTTCGCCTCCATCCCTTTGGCCTTGAATGACTTTACCCTTACAATTTTTCTGTCCCACTGAGGGCCTCTGACCAAATACCGAAAATTTGGATCTTTTTCTGCCTCGGTTTTATCCTTCGCTTCTTTTCTCAGTTCTTTTTCCTTTTGTCGTTCATCGTAACTCATGTCATGTTTCACACCAACTTTCTTAATATATCCTACTTCTGAAAATTGAAGTTTATAGCAGTTTTTCATAATCGTTGCTTGTCTCGTTTTCTCTTCGCTCTGATTTCGTTCACAACTGCGTGATTGTTGAAAATTTCAATGATTTTAAACGAATATCAATCAAGACATAGTTAAAAATTAAAAGTGCTATCAGTTTTAGCTCAACTTTGTGTACAGGGTACATACCAATTACGCAGATTTCGTCACGACCTTGCCACCAATTAGAGTGGTTTAACTTGCAGATACGTAGTCGCCACGTCAAACGACGACCATCAGCGTCATCACTTTATCGCAGAGCCGAATAACTCTTAGAAAATGGATGAAATTCATCCGCATAACACCACAACAAAGAATTTCATTGGTTAATTTTATTCTGATGACGTCAGTAATTTCTTTAGTTCGGACTGTTTGTTTTTATACTTTCGATTTAAGCATATAATAATGAATTTCCGATATGTGTTTGATAGTAAAAATTATCAAAACAATATGACATATATAATACATAAAAATAAAAGTATTTATTTCAATTTTCTGAATATATTTAAAGCAATATTTTAATTCTCTTTTTTACGGGGCAGAATATCTTAGTGCGAACTAAAAATAGGATGTGTGCTGCGGTTTGGCTAAATACCACTACATCAATATTGTTAAAAGCCAAACCCACGAGTTGCTGAATTGATAAATAAAACGTCAACTATCTGTTATTGATAAGTTTGCATACTTATTTAACCTGTCAAATAACTGGATACTGGAGCGCAAAATGCCTTTATGAAAAAGGCTGAATGAATATGTAAATATATTTTTCATTATAACTTAAGATCGAAAATTTGAGTTACACACATATTAAAAGTGCACAGTTAACATATGAGCACACTGTAATAAAGGCTGCCCGGTCAGCGCAGTGAGTTATAAATTTATGCCATTCTCACCTAAGCGACCCGGGATGAATTTCTGTTTTGGCAGCATGTGGTATATGGGTGAGAAATTTAAGCCAGTGTCTGGTGTACATAATTGTTGTACTAGGTCTAATATGGTAGCTCAGCCAGAATCTGATCATTTTGCTGAAAATTTTACATTTGAAGACTCTGATCGTTTTTCCAAACCAAGAGTAGGAAGTTTTGGTTCTAAAACATTTACATATAATGGTATCTGTTTATGGAACAATCTTCCTCAAAACATCAGGGATGTAGCTAAACCTAACAATTTCAAGGGTGCCATCAAGAAACAGTTTTTAGAGTCTTTATAGGTTTTTATAGTATAATTTTTATTATGAATTTTATGTTCTGTTAAAATACTGTGATACATTTTTAAGTCTTATGATCAATACGACGCAAGGATCTCATGATTATTCTTAAACTTATAGTATGCTACAAAGTGTGTTTATTAACTACATATGCAGTGTGTAACTTTCTTATGCAACTTCTGTGATAATAATGAACATGTGATTATATTAATTCATTCTTAATCAGTAGTATACTTTATTAAACAGTACATATTTGATACATATACAGTACATTATTAAATATCTAATACATTACTGTTTCATGGTTACTGCCACCAATATCAAGGACCACAATGGAAATAAGTGAAAATCATTTTTCTCTTTTTTGTGTTATCCTTGGTATTGTATGTGCATTCCATGGTTTGCTATGTATATTGCTGTGATAATATATTTTATATTGTCTGCATTATGTAGTAACTATGTAATGTTCCTATGTTTACCAAATAAAATCAATCAATCAATCAATGTGAGTTTGTTTGGTGGCCACCCTATCGGGTCAGGTGTGGTTTCCGGTGCTCCGGAAATCATCATCATCATCATCATCATCATCATCATCATCATCATCATCATCATCATCATCATCATCATCATCATCATCATCATCATCATCATCATCAGGTATGTTTTGTGCTGCTGAGAGTAATTGATCCATGGGATGGGATGTCCACTTTTTTTTACATTATCCAACCCCCTTTTTCATCTGCCGGCTATGACGTCGACCTACCTCTAGCGTGTCCTGGAGAACAGTCTTGCACGGAGAGTCGCGCCTGGTTACGTTTCCAAACCAAACAAACTTTCGTCGTTTGACGGTCGTCAGTAGAGACTCTTGTGGACCAACAAGTGTTGCAGTCCTGTTCCGGTCATGTTCGTTTGTCTTGTGCTCCGCTCCGTATAGGAGATGCGGAGCAGTCTTCGGAGACATTTATGTTAAAATGCATGTATCCTGCGTTCTGTGTCCGCTTGAAGCGTCCAGGTCTCGCAGCCGTAGAGTAGGCTGGAGACTACAAGGGAATTGTTGAGCCTGTACTTGGTGAGGAAGCTGATGGAACTATTTCTCCAAAACCTGCTCAGTCTGGCCATCATCTTATTTAGAACTCAGCGGTACTGTTACCACCCTTGGACAGGGTTGCGCCCAAGTACTTGAAGCTGGTCATTTCTTCTCCTTTTTGCCGTTCATGGTGATGTTTGTGCTGGTGTTGGTCGTGCTGTTCACCATGATCTTCGACTTGTCCGAGCTGACCTCCATCCTGTATGATCTTGCTCTTTCATAGAGTCTGTTGGTGAGATCTTGAAGTTCACTAGCTGCTGGTGCCTACCATGTCACACACAAATACACGAGACCAATTCACACATTTGAATATCTTTCAATAAAAAACACAAATTGGAAATAGCAGTTATACTTCACAAGTCGTCTCAACTTTCGTGTCTCATAAATAAATTAGATAGGGATGCTGGGTCACCTTCCGAGTCCTCACATGATACAGCCTCAGGCGCGGAAGGACCCCATACAGTTCCAAATACACATATTATAAAAACAACCGGCAATTGTATATACATCTACAATTATAGCGCTATTTGCTTAGTTAACTTTTCATAACAGCAATTATTTTCTTGTAAAATATGCATTTAGTTGTGTGTTTTTTAAATTATTTTCTTTGGTGAACACAGCAATCCGGACGTTATTATACAGTACGATAATTTAATAATCAATGTGTTACACGACATTTATTAGTATTTATAATAACAGCTTCTAAACATTTTCCACATGATAAAGACGGACCCGCTGTATGGCTTCTTTAATACTTGTCACGATCATTAACGTGTGTTTAAAACGCTTGGCTTGGCTTATCTGTTCGGAAAGCAAATGGCTTGTCGCGCTTACCACATGCCTGAGCAAAAGCATGAATTTAACGAGACTAACATGTTTATCATTTTAAACTAACTAATACACAGTTAACTGATCATTGGCATCAAATTAATTAATTTATAAACAAGGAAAACCCAATTTATGCTGCATCTATGTCAAGAACACAATCAGAAAGCGTGCTCAATCGGACCATGTCATTAACCAAGGACATACTCGATTCAATAGTTAATAATATGTGTCTTGTTCTGTGAAAGCTGGTCATAATGCATGTGCGTAAAGTGTCATCCCAGATTAGCCTGTGCAGTCCGCACAGGCTAATCAGGGACGACACTTTCCGCCTTAACTTGATTTTCGGTAAGGAAATATACAAATATAGACAGCAACCAGCAAAAGGAAGCGAATGGCATAGAGCTGAATATGACGATACAAGAGGCTAGCAAAAAGATGACATCCGTTGCGACAGAAGCTATCATCAATGCCCTTTGATGCTTGAATTTTTTATATCAAACAATCTGCCACTCGATCTCCTGAAGCATGTCATGGACCTATGTATCGTTGACGGTTAGGGTCAACAACACTTTCGCAGTTCAGAAAGTTGAAGAATGCCACATACTCCAGCTAGGAAATTATTAATGAACTTCTCTGCACGATTAACACACACGCTGAAGAACAAGTCACTGGAGAAATCAAATCAAGTCCAACCTACTCACTGATGTGTGACGAGGTCCCCGATATCAGATCAATCAAGCAACTTGTCGTTTGTTCACGGTATATTGCACAGAGCGGAGAGACATCAAGAAAGCGTTCCTCTTTGACAAGGAGCTTCCTGTGGCCAATGCAGAGACGATTACTACAACTTTGCTGTCATCGGTTGAAGAACTCGGACTACACACCAAGGACATGTCATCGTTTGGATCAGAAGGGGCTGCTGTGTTTACAGGGCAACGAAACGGCGTGGAGGCAAAGTTAAAAGAAGTGAACAGCTCGATGATAACATATCACTGCCGAGACCACCGCCTGGCACTGGCATGCTGAGACATGTACTACGCGAAGATACCCGCCATGAAGAAAACGGACAACCTTCTGGAGAAAATCTACGAATACTACAAATACAGTTGTCCCAACACAGCAAGCCTGACAGTGGTACAAACAGCATTTAAAGAGGCGCCACTCCCCATCAAACAAGCGAAACACCACAGATGGCTGAGTCACGAGGCGGCAGATACATCCATCGCGAAGTCGTACCAGTCAATTGTGGTTGACCTAGAAAAGAAGAGCATCACAGATGACCCTGTAGGTAATGGGATCCTCAAGGAACTCAAGAAAACCCAGACACTACGATGTCTGCTCTTCCTGGCCGACACGCTGCCGATAGTTTCGACTCTGTCCAAATTTTTTCAAGGAGAGAAAGTTAACCTGGGCCAAGTTAAGATGTAAATGGAGAAGTCACTACGCCTTTTACAAGACGGCAAGGAGAAGATGGGTCCATGGCAAAATAAGGAGAAGACAATCACAGAGAAGAAAGGACTCCGCATCACCAGCGATGATGACAATGACTTCAAGACAACCATCAAGACGCCCTTCCTAGACATGCTGACACAGAACATCAAGAACCGGTTTGAAGACAGCGACATCATCGAGAATCTAGCAAGACTGGACCTTTCCCTGGTGGAGAACATTCCAGCCATGTACGGACTGAATGAGATGGAGGAGATTGCCAGCCACTTTAACATATAGCCAGAGGATCTGCAACTACAATGGGAAGATTTTTTACCAACTGATGAACACCAAGAAGAAGGACCAGAGGACCATGGACAGCATCATCAAGGACTTCAAGAGAGAATATACTGGCCTAATCACACAGTACCCACTCGTCTACAAGCTACTGAGCACTGCCCTCGTACTTCCACTGTCTACTGCCGAGGTGCATAAGAGTCTTTTAACAAGTTAAATTAATAAAGACAGCCCACATGTCCTCCCTCAAGACAGCAAATTTGACCAAAATCATGAACATTAAATTGAATTATAGTGAGGAAATGTTTGAGGGAATCCTGCAAGCTGTGGCCAAAGACTTTTTGGGTGCAAAGAAAATATGGTTTTTAAATATTGATCCATTAAGAGGTTATGTGGAACTCCTGGATGTGATTGTTATTGCGTCCTTATTGACTTTGTGTTTTTTGTCAGGGTACCGTACTACATGTTTAATGTATTTATTTATTCAATATTGAATAATTATCAAAGTATAAGAATAGGTGTATATTTCTATTTGTCATCAGATCTTCATTATGTCTTCATCTTGATTTTTATTGATTCTTTTTCTCATATTTGAACATGTCTTAAAATTGTTTTGATTATCCAAAATTAAAGTTAGATATTTTTGAATCCTGTTCTGCTTCATGATAATATAAGCAATGGTACAGCCATATCATTCTTCATACCTATATATGTAAATTAATACAAACACTAGAATAGCAATATATTTATTATTTCATTACGCAAAATGAGGAACAGCATACACTTGGTGAAATCATCAAATGCACTAAAGTTTACAATTCATAAGTATATAGTATAACCAAATTATATACTTAAGTATATTTATAACAAAATGCCCTATTTTCCAAAACTATGCTTTAAATGTGCCCTTTTTGGGAAAGCTCCCTCTATTTTGAAAAGCTGGCTGGAGCACTGAAAGTGACATGATTTTCCAGCTTAGCACACTAAAATGGACTTAATTTTGCAATAATCGCGGTCATACAGTGGGAAATTTGTGTCAGTCCATGCATATAAGCATTATTAGAAGATAAGTAGTAAAAGTAGAGAATGTCTTGGGTATTGCGGATTGTAATATTGGTCTGATAAAATCAAATCGTTATGCTGATTGTTTTAAACGTTCCAGTTTAAAATATATTACATTTTTGGGCAGATTCACTTTACATGTACACTCTGTTATATGTGTATTAACTATTGTATTAAACCTATTTAATGAGTGTGAAATGAACTTTATTTTACAACATACCTTTCAAACAAAATGTTACACAACATGTTTATTTTTTAGCTCTTTCAGTGCTGGAACCGAATTTTGAAGGCCTTTGCAAACAGTTTGGATCCAGATGAGAAGCCACAGAACGTGGTGTCTCATCAGGATCCAAACTGTTTGCTATTCTTATAGTATTTATTTTTTTAAATCGAAGAAAATGCTAATTTTAGAAATTCAGCAGACGACATTTTAGCAGATGACAAATTTCCCAGCATGCAAAGGGTTAAATGCTGCTTTTGACCTGAGTGAGTGGTATGTGTGTGCCTGCTCCCCACATACATGAGGCAGCCACAGTATAAGTTTTCAAAACACTCATGTGCCCTTCATTGTCCCCCTTATCCACCTGTAAACACTTACAATGTAAATAATTTTAAACTAACACCAAATTGAGCACCTTTTGTACAGTTCTCACCCCTAAGCAATAGGCGCCGCCACAAAATCTTCTATTTAGAAGGAGTGCTGTGTGGTATTATCACTGTTAGCTTTTCGTGGGTTTACTACAACAGCAATCACTCTCACCTATGGAAACACATCTACTCACATCAACCGCCCGTGCACGAAGAGAGCGTAAAAACTCGTGCTCTTAGTAAGCTCTCTTCTGATTGGCCGCTGGTTCACAATCATGAGGCATGTGCATGTTTTGTGAGCTGGGCACCGACACTACAGTTGCATTAGACGAAGATTTTAATTAAATGCTTAAATCGTCATATGGAATCAACAATATTCTTGTTCAATCTGTCGCTGAGATTACTTAACTTATGCACAGTTTAGTTTATTATCATGCTGTAATGCGTTAGTATTAACCGATATATTTTTTGGTTTTCATGTACCGCCATTTTCCTCTCGTACTTTTTTGTCGTGCATGCTCACGTGACCCAGCGGTAAGAGAACATCGTCAAAGAGGCATACCCGGTATATCTCATAGATTGCACGAAATTCCGGATAATTTTGATTATCGTTTTTATCATCCATTAAAACACCGTTGAAAAGGTTTTTTAGCATATATTTATTGTTCAAATTCAAAAACTATTAGTTGTAAATAACATTAGTTGTAAATATTGTTTATAACGGGTATTTTTGTATTTTTAACAAGCCTTAACGCGTGCGCGGGTATCGACATTTTATTATATTTGTGGTATTATAAATAAATACATTATTTAAAAAAAATCGGGTGTTGTTTTAACAAATCATTGTTTTCACGTATATTTTACAAAAAAAAATAGCGGTTTTAACTCTCATGTTAGTATGTTAAACAAGCTTCCCGACGCGAGCGGTTAGCGAAAATCCCCAATGTGTATACATATTAAGATGTAAATAATAATATTTAGCATTGCTTACCGGACATTTATCAATCGTTTTTAGAGAAAGAGCAGAGAATGACTCAGTTTGGCTATTTACTGAAATTAATGAACGTTGTAAAACATAGATTTCGTTTATACTATATATTGAAGCTGCAAATAGCAGAGGCTCACGCTGGTACCGACATTCCCCAAGTTACCACGTGTAATGGTTGTATTACTGATATACACACGTGTTAGATGGCGTTTACCGATGCTATTTATGACAATATTACAGCAAAATTGTTTTCACTTGTGTCTGACACAAAATAACGATTGATGACGGGGAGCTAATCAAATAAATCCCCAATGTTTTGTACCTGTAATTCATACATATAATGATATCATGCGTATTTAACATTGTTAATGTGACATTTAGCAATCTTATAATGGAAGATGCTACATAAACAACAAGTCCGATTTTTTTCCTAAATAAATTAACATCCCACAAAGGGGTTTCGGTAATTGTACACATGTGTTTGAAGTTATCAGTCGCATTTGTCAAGATTACGTTTTGGGCATTCGAAATTGTATAAAGTCAACGCCTCAACTTATTATTCTTGATATCTGAGTTACATAAACCCCATAGACATCGTTATACCATTTTTCAATCACGTTTTTTTCCGATGAAAATATATTTGAAAAATAATGTGAACCTCGACATTCAGCTTGTCTAGGGAAAAAACGAGCAACCGGCTCCCAGATGTATCGTACACTGATTGGTCCTTCGATAGTTAGATAAGGGTTTGATTGACAGGTGGTGAGATGTTAAAGGGACCTTTTCACAGATTTTGGCATGTGTTGATGTTTGTCATTTAATGATTTAATTATATTGATAAATGTAGACATTCAAACTAAATAGCTCCTTTTAAAAGCACATTAATATAATTAAAGAAACAAAAAAGTAATCATCGATTGGGCTCGAACCACTGACCATTGGAGTAAAGGTATAGCACTTTAAACACTCAGACATCCGTGCCAATGAGAGATTTGCGATTGTATACTTTATAAAAGCAATCCTCGTAATGTCGTAACATGTAACAAATTATTCAATCGTTTCGCGTTTGTAACGATGCATAATTTTCAGGTTTTCAATTGCCAAAATATACATATAATTGATATTTTAGGGCATAGCAAATGTTCAGTATTACTGTTTCCTCGCAAATATCAAAACTACAACGTAAATGTTCAAATCTTAACATTTTTGTATTCAATTTTGTCAATGTACTGAAAAGTGAAAATGTCCCTTTAATTGCTTTCGTAACAAACCACGACTAATATCCGAAAAATAAGAAAAAAAAGACTAAAAACCCAAAGGTCCGGGGCATCCCCCCCCCTAACATAATTAAAAGATTGTTCAAGTCCAAACTGAAACTGATGTAACAGTTTGTATACGTCTCAGGTCCAAAATTGTTCGCTATCTTATCTTCAACTTTTGGTGTGTTTTTTGCCTTATAGCTTACCGGCAAATAAATCTTCATCGCAATACAATAGTCCTAATGCAAACAATTTTGCGAAAAAAGGTTATATTATACAATTTGTACAATCATACAATTATCGTACGTGCTTTTACTTTCTATTTCAATATTCTTGAAGTTTCCATTATTTCTATCTAGTGTAATCGGTAACGGGATCTTTATTTACGTACGATACATTAATTTCTTAACAGTTAGTTATTCTGTCCATTACGGTCTTAGTGGATGTTGTATTTGTAGTGTTTCATTTTCAGTTAGTATTAAATGTTACCGTTCTTCATTTTATGCAAATTAGCGTTAAGCGCTAATATTCTATAATCCATAATAGATGTAAATAATCAAAGAAGTCGACAGTGTAAACAGCCCATTTTATTCTCTGTAATATCCGAGAAAACACTGTGTTAATTTATTAAACAAGATAAACATTTGCATGCATAAATATCATTTATGATATATATACGTACATATGCAACGATATTGATTCTTAATATATATTAATAAATCACACAGAATATTGTTCAATTTCACTAACAGTTTTCAGGCATTAACATTATTTTGTTAAATCATAAAATAAAGAAATTATTTATTTGTGAGAAGACAGTACTATTTGTTTTACTAATATGATACTTATAAAATAGCAATTATCATTAATACACAATATATATTTATTTGGATATTGCGCAGTCAATCAACTTTCCTAAATACTCCACATTGAATGTAGGTGAAACAAATTAAAGTAGTAAACAATAATTTAAGTATGAATATATTTATTTGCAGCAAACGATAATTTAGGTTTGAAAATAAATAAGTATCAACAGCTCACCTGTAATATCCGAGAAAACACTGTGGTGAGTCCCCCGCAGTGTTTTCTTAAATATTCTTCCAGATGCAACTTTCTGAAACCTGATCAGGCTTTTCCTAATACGTTTCTCACGTGATCCTATGTGGTCTCACGTGGTACGCTGATTCACCTACTTTTTTATATTTGTTCGGGTCAAAGTTGTTAACCCTTGGTCATGGAACTTTCCAGAAGTTTCTATTGCTTACGTTTGCGTTCTTGATTTGGTAAACAATTTAGATTGGAATGTGCTATTCTTTGTTAGCTTAGTAAGCTGTTTTCTTATAGTACATCAATATGATAGAGTTTGTAGCTCACCTGGCACAAAAAGTATTCCGGTGTGGTTTTGTGAAAACTGGGCTTATGAACTGCGCAATTCCTTAAGTATTTCTAACAATGTACAATAGTTATTCTAAACAATATGCAATAGTTATTTTAAACAATATGCATTAGTTATTTTAAACAATATGCAATAATTATTTTAAAATTTTGTTAATTGAAATTAATTAAAACTTTATTAATTATGATTAATTAAAATTGTTAAATAAGTTAAAGTGAAAATTTAAATATTACAAATATTTCATAAGATTGCGATTTTAATTGGATTACATCTTCCCCTCCTTCTTTTTAATTAGAATTCCTATTCTAATATATGGGCTGTTTAAATTTAACTGCTGTTTAAACAATCCCAGAACATTTAACTGTAAAATATTAAAGCATGCATACATGAATTTACCATATTTAACAACAATCGAAATAAATGTAATATATAGATAATAGGAAAAGAATTCGTAAACACACTAGGCATTAATCGTAAATGAAAATACAACAACTTTAAATATACACTCCGCCTGAAGTGTCTATAACAAAACAACAAATATAAACAGGGTTTCAAATAAACTATATTAGAGAATTAATGCTTAGATCATTATTTGAAACATCAATAAGACAAAGATCAAGTACAACGTAATTGAAATGTACAATAATGACAAAGCAGTCTATATACATGTTAGTATTTGTTGGAAAACAAAAGAATTATCAAGTATTATTTATACAATTGAAAAGTTTGTAAGTTAATGTTTAGCATGGGTGACTTTAATAGTCACATTTAGTTATACATTTTTATGTTTAGTATGTTCATTTGGGTTCCAACATATACTGTTTTATTAGTTTCCAGTTGAAACATTTTACAGTATGAAGACATAATTTACAAATTTTAAATCCGTTTTGTATAGTGTCATAGGAGCAGAAGATATGATGGGGTGTATGGCAACAAGGGGTTCGACTTAAGAATAAATGAACAAGAGGATCAAGTTTTTTGAATTTTGGACGACAGTGTTTCAGCGAAGCATGACAAACTCGATAATATGTGTTGTCAAAATCGATAGGGATCGATTGGCATTTAAGGGATTGTTTGTAAAGGCGAAAATGTTGAGTCATTAAGTTATTGATTTGTTTAAGATCTGCATTTAAGATGTCTGTAATGGAAAAATTGGATAAGGAGGGAGGTAGAAATTTTGATTGAAGAAATCTTTTGTGGGCTATTATGGATATTTGGGATTTTGAACCGAACCTTAAAATAATTGTTTGGCAGATTTGAAAATTTAGGGGGTGGATGTCATAAAGTAGATGGTCGAGCATTTGAAGATAGAGTATATTTATGTCGAAGTAGTCTATAGCAAAAATTAAGCTTGAAAATGAAATGTTAGGATTATTTAACATGTGGGTAAATAGTAATTTTTTAGTGCGTCTATGGATTTTTCTTAATTTGGGAAAAGTATTTAAAAAGTATTTTATGTGATGCAGTTGATGGTGATCTAAAGGGAGGGAAATGTATAAATTACTAGAAGAGTTGCCATTGTATTTAAATAATAACTTGAAATAATTAGAGAACAATATAAAAAATGAAATGTTAATAACAATATCCATTTTATGAAATTAATGAAATGTAAAATTGACAATAGGGAACCAAAAATGTAACGATAAAATGATATTATATATACAATAGAGTATCAATGAAAATACAAATTTAAGAACACAATTATGAAATACACACTATATTTATATGAATGATGTATTGTCGTGTGCGCCTGAAATGAGAACAGCGAAAGTATAAAAAAAAATTTGAAGTATGTATGTAATGAATAAAATTAAAGTATGTAACGATTGACATCTAATATGAGAAAACATGTAAAATGTAGTATTTAATAATGAAGATTAAATTAAATCATTTCAATAATCTTCAAAGTATTTATAATGGTTAAATGGAAAAAAAAATGAAATATAACATTGAATAATTGACGTCAGAGTTGAAATCCATGCAAAATTTGACATCAAAGTTGTAACATATTCAAATATGATGATGACAAAGTGATAACTAATGCTATTCCACTAATGCTTTTCCATCTTTTTTTTTTTTTTTTTTTTTTTTTTTTTTTTTTTTTTTGCAGTTGAAGTTCGTTTATGTACGTTCCTTAATTCCGTTATGGACCAAGAATAGTTCGGTGTGATAGTTTGTGTTGAGCATTTGTCGGAGTTTGATGTACTGATAAATGCCAATTGACAGAGCAGATGGTATTTCCATTATTATATCCCCTGTAGCGTTCCGAAACGAAATTTCCGTAGTGTTAATGAGCAGTTTTGGAAACAATCCAAAGCGTATGCTGTTTATGTTCAGGGTGACAGGTAAGTCAATGATCCATTCTGATCGACAAGAAACCGAACTGACGATGTTGATATCAATACAATTTAAACCATTTGATACATGTAAAATCAAAAGAGTGCCACGTTGTCGTTTGAATATTTGCAATTTGCGAAGGATTGTTATTAGCAAGAGAACGTGAATCATGGCCAGAAAGACAAGAAAATGTTCATATTTCAGAGACTCATTAAGACTGTTGGTAAATTCCTGAAGTGGTGATAGCGTGGTGGGATTGTCGTATTTAAGATGTTGTGCCGCTGTTGGTTTTATTAGTGTAATTGCAGTTAATAGGATGCGAATTTTTCGTGAAAGAAATATCAACATGAGCGTGTTTCCGATTGTGAGTAATATACCTATGATTGAAATTATATCAAAAGTGGATAAACCTGATTCAATTGAGATTTCACCGTTAAGCATTGCTTCTGTTAGGCTATGGTACACAATTTGGTTTTTCTTTGCTCTTTTCACAAAGGTTTGCATGTCAATTTCTAATTTGTGCGATCGAGTTAATATATCCTGTGTGTTTTGATCGAAGGTTTTAAATACCGGTAATAATACATTTATTGGATCATTGTACGAAATGTTTTTCATCAATTTATCCAAAACCGTATTATTAAAAAATTGTTGGAGTAACGGTAAGTTAATTGGATATATTTGGTCGACAGTAGTATCGTTTGTCAAACATTTTGTGAATTGCTCATAAATACGTTGACTTTTTGAGACTAGTTTACATGCACATGGTACATCGATAATGCAGTACTTACAATCATCTATTGTTTTAGAACGATTTACACATTCCAATTTTAAATTTGATTGCATGTATGCAAGTACCTTAGAACTATTTAAAATTCTCAGCTCTGGTTTCAAGACGTTTCTTACTATCTTATATTCACATATATCTTTCGTTTTTGCATTGTCCCCGTGTTTCAAGAGTTCTACGAAACAATTCGTATTGAAATCGATTTCAAATATAACATTATGTTTACATAAAATTGTTGAACCTGCTGTCAAACAGTCTCTCAAGAATGATTCATCAAGAAAAGTGAATAATAGGTTTTTCCCATTATAAATTAAATACCTAGGTTTTGATGTGAATTCATTAGCATCTTTGTTTTTTATATCATTGTCAAGAGGAATTGGAAAGAAATTTAATTCATAAATTTCGTTATCCAAACTGTTTGTCAGTGGAAACAATACCATTATGTATATTGAGTTATTGTTGCGTCCATAAATAAATTCAGCATGATTGTAGTAGAATGCCAATTCAGTGCTGACCAATTTATGAGTCGGATAGTTGATTTTTAACGACGAAGCTATTTCTGTTAACGTTTGGGACATTAGTTCGGGGTTTATTATATGAATCGACAATTTACGATTGCCCAGTGATTCAATTCCTATGGCTAGCCTATCAAACTGTGACCTTATTTTGATCATTTTATCATTTACATCTAGTATTAATTTTTCAGCAGTTGTATGTTTATTTGACATAGATTCCATTTCGTCCACAATTTTATGCCTGACTGCTGAAGCATTCGCAACGAATTCATCGAATAATTTCATATGCTCGTGAACATTAGTTGCAAATGATGCCATTTCGCCGAATTCGTGCGTAAATGTGTTTGTTAAGAGATTAACTCTTTGTGCCAATTTATTTGCATGATCGCGTAATCGATTAAGTTGTGACGTTGTTGCAATGCCAAAAAGAGTTGAACCTAATTGTCCTATAAAGGGAAGTAAGGGTTGTGACTCACGTGTCTTCCGTTTATCTGAGATTGTAGGAATCATGCTACGAAATTTGTGTAACAAAGATTGTATATCATGTTCCATTAAAATCCTTAGAGTGTTGAATTCGACGCTAATGGTACATCCTTTTTCGTAGAAATAAGTGTCTCTACACAATGAATAATTTCTACCGATGTCACTATTGAATTGATAGTCCGGCATATCAAATCGAAAAGTATGCGTCCATTCATTATTCACGAAGTTTATTGTTTTTGGATCTGAGAACTTAACGCCATGGTTCATCAGCAATTGTTCGCTGTGTGCTCCCACAAGTGACAGGAAAAGTATAATGAATCGTGTGACCAACATCTTGCCTAAAAGAAAAAAAATAACAGTTAATTTGTTTATCATTTTACCGTTTTCTTTTGTGATTTTTCTTTAGAGATTTGTTGATATAAAATTGTTTAATAAGTGCTTCTGATGTGTCTTCGTCATTTGCCCAACTGTTCTTATACTTTTTGTTTGTCCATTTTATCAAATATTGTCTTTGATTATCTTTAATTCTGGTTTTTAAAATTTTGTCAGCTTTGTACCATTTTTTGTTTGAATTTTTTGTTGGAATATCATTTTGATTTATTGTATTTTGTTTGTCAGTTGCCGTTATATTTGGCTGTGTATTGTCAGTAACGGTTTGCGGATTGTTTTGATTTTCTGTGTTATCATTAGTTTCTTTTTCATGGAATTTGAATGTTTTAGATAAATCACGTAAATCCTTTTCATCATGGTATCTTCTTAATCTGTTGATATTAACCGGAACTTTTAATTCTTTGTTTGAATATCGTTCTCTCAAAATATATGTGCCATTTTGTAATATTTTGGTTATGTAATAGGGTTGCTCTGAAAATTTTCGAAACAATTTTCTGGATTTATTTAAAGGTACTTTTTCTTGTTTAATAAAAACAAGATCTCCTAATTTAAATGGACGTATTGCAGTTTTGCGATTGTAAAACTTACGCATAACGTCACGAGAATTATTTATGTTTTCTTGTGTGATATTCCATATAAGTTTAAATCTTTGTTTCAATTCCTCAACATAAGTGTTTATTGAAGGGTTGGTATTAATTGGTGGAAATAATTCGGAAGTGATGGGTTTATTCATATGTCGGCCGAAAAGAATGTAGTACGGAGAGTATTGTGTCGTTTTCGGACATACTGTTGAATTATAGGCTAATTGGACACTGGAAAGCTTATCAGGCCAATCGCTTTCGTCTTTTAACGATGTACGTAGTATTGAGAGTAATGTAGAGTGTACCCGTTCTACCATTCCGTTACTCATTGGGTGATAAGATGAAGTTCGATGCCTCTTTATTTGAAAGAATTTATAAAGAACATCCATTATACCACTTAAGAAGTTTTGTCCTCGGTCAGATGTGATACGTTTGGGCGGTCCAAATATTGCAAATACTTTATGATAAAGTTGTTCTGCGATTTCAATAGTGTTTTGCGTTTTTAATGGTATAAATAGTGCGAATTTTGAAAATGCGCATATAACGCTTAAAACATATTTATATTCTTTGCTCTGTTTTGCTACCGTAACAATGTCGATGTGTAACATGTCAAATGGTGCGCTTGCAATAAAAGGTTCTTGTAATGGATATGGTTTATAATTGTGATCTCTTTTAAATATTTGACAGTTTTTACAAGATTGAACATAATCTTTAACTGCTTGATACATTTTTGGAAAGTAATAAAAAGTTTTGAGGGTTGCAAACATTCTATCAACACCACAGTGACCATTTAAATCATGAAAACTGTAAAGTATTTCACTTCTTAATGACTCAGGTAAAGCTAATTGTTTAATTAAAGTTTTTTCAGTTTGATGTTTCTTAGATCTTGGTTCGTAAAAATGAAACAGAACATTGTCAACTATTTCGTATTGGGTGCTTATATATGGAATTCGTTTTGCTGAGTCTTTATCATCAGGTAAATGACCGTTCTTTAAAAATGCATAAATGTCGCCGAAGTCTTTTGATGTAGCTTGTAAGTTTATAATGTCTAGTTGATTAGTTGTTAAGTGCGCGTGTTGTTTGCGGTCATTGACTGTCTGGAGTTGTGAACCAGGTATGTGATCATTATCTGAGATAACACTGTTGTCAGGTGGAATGGTGCTAAGTTGATTGTCAGCAGAGATAATTGGTTGATGATTGGTGGGTGTTGTGTTGATTGTTTGTTTTCGCATTTTTCTTGTGAGAATGTTAACCTGGGAGCAATGAATATTTTGCGTTACTTGTATTGGTGCCAAGGTTTGTGGAGGTGTTAAAGGTGCGTTATTGTTGGAAAGTGTATGTATGTTTTCCTTGGATTTAACGTGGGTGTCTGATTTAGAATAGTTAATTCTACTAAGGTAATCGCTCGGATTTGTCTTGCCAGTTTTATAAATGATTTCATGATCATAATTTTCTAGTTCTAAAGCCCATCTATATAGTCTGTCATTTGAGTGTTTTGCTGTATGCAAAAATGTTAAAGCTTTATTGTCTGTTATAATTTTGACATGTATATTTGATATATAGACTCTACATTCTTTCAAAGCGTAAATGATTGCTAATAATTCCAGTTCACAACTACTGTAACGTTTTTCGTTATCTTTTAAAGCACGACCCCCATATAAAATAACATGATGACGGTTTGGAGAATCTTCCTGACATAAAATGAATCCTACTGCGGAGGTACTAGCATCTGTATAAATAGTGAATTCTTGATTAAAATCTGGTAATCGTAAAATTGGTTTTGCCATTAATGCTCGTTTTAAATAATTAAAACTTTTGTCATGTTCCTCGGTCCATTTGAATATGGTATCTTTCTTAAGTAATCTATTTAACGGGGCGACAATGTGTGAGTAGTCTTTTATAAACCGTTTTAAGAAATTTGTCATGCCTAAAAAACTCTTTAATCCCTTTTGATTATTAGGAATTTGGAATTCGTTAATTATTTTCAATTTGTCAGGGTCCATTTGAATAGTGTTTCCTTCAAATACTGTGCCTAGAAATGTAATTCGTTTTTGTGCGAAATGACTCTTTTTAAGATTTATTACTAAACCAGCTTCTTTTAGTTTATGTAAAAATTGAGAAAGTTCTTTGATGTGGGTTTCAATATTGTCACTCATAAGTATACAGTCATCCAGAAAAAATAGAAGGTTTTTGAAATTGAATTCTCCTAATATTTTTGAAAGATACAATGACCAATAAAAGGGGCTATTACATAACCCATAAGGAAGGACGTTAAATTGAAAACATCGTCCTGTTGGTGAATTAAATGCAGTATACTTTTTAGAATTTTCGGCCATGGGTAGATTAAGAAATGCTTGTTTTATGTCTATTTTAGTAAAGATAGTTGACTTTTTCTCTGCGATCATATTTTGAACATCTACAATTGTAGGCATTTGATAATACATTTTCTTTGAAATTTTATTTAACAGTCGGTAATCAATGCATAACCTATATAATTGTTTATTTTCTTGTTGGTCTTCTGGTGAAATATCATCTGAATGTGTATGTTTTTTAACTAATACAATAGGACTACTCCAAATTGAAGTTGATGGTGAAATTATATTTTTATCTAGCATTTTCTCTAATTCATCTTCAATGATTTGTCTCGTTTTGGGGTTTACCGGATATGGTCTTGAACGTATAGGTATAGCATTCGGTATCAATTCGATGGAACATTCAAAATTTTTAACAGCGCCGACATCTGTTTCTGAATCACTAAAAATATCTTGATATTGCTTTAAGAGATCGAACAGTTGCTGATTATTCGCAAATTCTTTTCCTATTTTATTATGTAATATTTGTTCTTTTTCGGTTGTCGTCTTAACGTTTCCACTTTCGTTACATTTATCTAAATTATTAATGTCGTATATTTCGTTTTCATTTAAAATATGTATTGAAGCTAAAATATCATATTTATTTATTATTTTTTCTGTATCCGAGGTATTGTAAATTGGAAATTGTATAGTTTTATTTTTGTTGTCTGTAATACATAAATCAAGTTCCATGATATTTGTTTCATCCATAATATGTAAATCTTTATTCAAAAAACATTCTTTTAATTGAACAGGTATTTTCTGAAATGAATGAGGTTTAAGTCTTATCTTTTTATTAGCTTGAATACAGTGAATTTCATTTGTTATAAAATTGGTTTTGCATGTAATATTATCTTTATTTATTTCAAGAGTATTAGTCTCAAAATTTAATTTTGCCTCGTATTGCGAAAAGAAGTCTACTCCTAGTATTGCATTATTCGTTAAGCCTTGTACTATGTAAAACGGGTGCTCAAAGCGCGTGTTGCCAATTAGCATTGGGAGGTTAATGACCCCTTCTACATTGTACGAATTATCAGAAATGGCGGTCTTGACATGGAGATTAGATGGTAGGCATTCGTTTCGCGAAATGTTTGTGGAGGCGAAGAATGATTTGCTGATTACAGACATACTACTGCCCGAATCCAAAAGAATGTTTGTTGGGACATCTGCAATTGTTCCTGGTAAAGAATTATGAAAAAATGTGGATACTACCTTTAAAGCTAATATTTTACGTTTAGATTTAATACTTTGTTTTTGTTTATTTTGAGTTGTATGCGTACTTTTGTTAATTAAACCCTTTTTATTTATTTGCTCGTGTTTTACTTGGAATTTTGAATAATTTGCGTTGTTAAAATGGTACCTACTGCTCTGTCTTTTCCATCATTTTTTAGTT
Source organism: Dreissena polymorpha (assembly GCF_020536995.1). Classification (NCBI taxonomy): domain Eukaryota; kingdom Metazoa; phylum Mollusca; class Bivalvia; order Myida; family Dreissenidae; genus Dreissena; species Dreissena polymorpha. Next base: position 52,601,735 of record NC_068360.1, read on the forward strand.
CGAAAACACATTGATTGGAAGTGATTGAATTGTTGGCAATTGTTGCATCGTTTATTGAATGCAAAACAGTTTCTACCCCCCCTACAAGAATCGTATCCGCATTTGGGGCAAATTTGGTTTTGTGCATTTTGTCTGTGTACTTGTAAACGTGGATTAGATACGGATCTATCGACTATTCGCGGTCTTTGATAGTCTAACGGTACTGACATCCTATAATTTTGGTTTTGTCGTGGTTGAAATTGTTGATAACGGCTGTAAGGAACAGATGGCATTTGATTTGGAAACATATGCTGTTGAGCGTAAGAATTTTCTACCGGTATATTTGGTATTGGGGTTGACTGTAAAGCATTAATTTCCTTAATTTTGATGTCCGCTTTTAAGGTTTTAATCTCTTCCAATAACGTTTGAAATTTTGTGTCAATAGCATTGACTGAAAATGACGTGGTCATGTCACAGAGTTTACAGTATTTGGCCAGTTCTGACAGAGATTCTGGCTGTCTTAAAATAACATCTTTCTTAATACTGTCTCTTAATCCATTGACAAGCAAGCTTACGAGAACTTTTTCTTCTAAGCCTTGTACATCAGTAGAAATTTTTAATGCTCTCGAGATATAATCATCACATGATTCATTTTCTCTTTGTTTAATAGCAATTAGATGATAATCTAATTCTTTAGTCTGAAATCGTTTAGCAAGTGCTTTGGTGAGTTCTTGATAATTAGATTTAATATCTTCGGTTAGATTATTGTAAAAATTCTCTGCATTGTCGGACAGGTAAAATGGAAGAACATTAGCGTACTCACCCCTATCAATGTTATTCATGCTACAAAATTTCTGAAATTTTGCCAGAAACGCTGGTAAACTATCATAGTCTCTGCCTGTAAAGCATGTTAACTTAATTATGTTTGGCTTAAACATTGTACCTCTTGGGTCTGAAGTCTGTGTGGTGTGGGAGTTTCTCGCCGGTCGTTCCCCGTCTGCTGGAGGGTGGCCAGGTGCGGAAGGCGTCTGCCTACGTAAGTTAATATTGTCACTATTAGCACTTTGCGATGGAAAATTAGCACTATTAACACTAGGTGATGGGGTATTGAAGAAAAAGTTAGGTCTCTGCGAAATAACACTGGAAATTGGATCCTGTAGTCGTTCGTCGGGAAGGCACTGAAAATTACCATATGGCGGTGGTACTGGGTCGTACCGGAAATTGGATAATGGCTCGAGCAGCGATTCCTTCGGTGGGTCCTGCGTTAATGGCTGGAGTGTTGTTTCTTGGGTTTCTTCGGTGTCTGATGCATCGGATTGTAATGGGTGACTTTGAAATGGGCTGTCATGTATTGTTACTCTTCTGATTGTTTTGATAGAATTTAATTGTTTATGAAAATCTGAACGTAATTGTTTTTTACGACGTTTTTCACTTGCAACAAAATCTTCGGGAGTTTGTAAATAAGGTTTTGACTCACTTGATGATTTTGGAGTGTCTTGTTTTGATATGGTAGTTGATGGTTGAAGTGGTTGCTCCGGAACTGTCGACTCGTCAGGTGGGGATGTTGGCGGCGTCAACTGTGGCGGTAGAGTGGCTGATAGGCGAGAACGTAAATTGTAGTGAGACATCTTGAAACATTTCTGACGATTTTTGTTGTGGAAAATGTTATTGTAAAGGAATTAAACTTTAGAACCTATTCTCCACCAGATATCGTACGTGCTTTTACTTTCTATTTCAATATTCTTGAAGTTTCCATTATTTCTATCTAGTGTAATCGGTAACGGGATCTTTATTTACGTACGATACATTAATTTCTTAACAGTTAGTTATTCTGTCCATTACGGTCTTAGTGGATGTTGTATTTGTAGTGTTTCATTTTCAGTTAGTATTAAATGTTACCGTTCTTCATTTTATGCAAATTAGCGTTAAGCGCTAATATTCTATAATCCATAATAGATGTAAATAATCAAAGAAGTCGACAGTGTAAACAGCCCATTTTATTCTCTGTAATATCCGAGAAAACACTGTGTTAATTTATTAAACAAGATAAACATTTGCATGCATAAATATCATTTATGATATATATACGTACATATGCAACGATATTGATTCTTAATATATATTAATAAATCACACAGAATATTGTTCAATTTCACTAACAGTTTTCAGGCATTAACATTATTTTGTTAAATCATAAAATAAAGAAATTATTTATTTGTGAGAAGACAGTACTATTTGTTTTACTAATATGATACTTATAAAATAGCAATTATCATTAATACACAATATATATTTATTTGGATATTGCGCAGTCAATCAACTTTCCTAAATACTCCACATTGAATGTAGGTGAAACAAATTAAAGTAGTAAACAATAATTTAAGTATGAATATATTTATTTGCAGCAAACGATAATTTAGGTTTGAAAATAAATAAGTATCAACAGCTCACCTGTAATATCCGAGAAAACACTGTGGTGAGTCCCCCGCAGTGTTTTCTTAAATATTCTTCCAGATGCAACTTTCTGAAACCTGATCAGGCTTTTCCTAATACGTTTCTCACGTGATCCTATGTGGTCTCACGTGGTACGCTGATTCACCTACTTTTTTATATTTGTTCGGGTCAAAGTTGTTAACCCTTGGTCATGGAACTTTCCAGAAGTTTCTATTGCTTACGTTTGCGTTCTTGATTTGGTAAACAATTTAGATTGGAATGTGCTATTCTTTGTTAGCTTAGTAAGCTGTTTTCTTATAGTACATCAATATGATAGAGTTTGTAGCTCACCTGGCACAAAAGTATTCCGGTGTGGTTTTGTGAAAACTGGGCTTATGAACTGCGCAATTCCTTAAGTATTTCTAACAATGTACAATAGTTATTCTAAACAATATGCAATAGTTATTTTAAACAATATGCATTAGTTATTTTAAACAATATGCAATAATTATTTTAAAATTTTGTTAATTGAAATTAATTAAAACTTTATTAATTATGATTAATTAAAATTGTTAAATAAGTTAAAGTGAAAATTTAAATATTACAAATATTTCATAAGATTGCGATTTTAATTGGATTACACAATATGCACCAGTGTTTTTTTATGGCAATTTCGGGGCCGATATTCGGCCCCATTCCCCTCAAAAAAAGAGTATATCTTTTTCCTCGATTTTGTAGAAAAAATCCCCTCCAGAATTAAAAAAAAAAAAAATGTTTGTTTTTTTTCATAAAGAACTCTTATGATAAATATTCATTTCAATTCATTTCATAACAACTAACAAAGTATATAACAAATTAATAATATTAAATGATTTTGAATTATTATAAAGAGTTACATTAAATTAGTATTTCCCAAATCAGTGTACTTTTCATATGAATTTCATGCTTTTCCCAAAATGGCCAGGAAAAGGCCTGATGTATCTTTATATATTGTGTCAATATTTGATGATAAAAACATTCCAATTTGGTCCATTTTATTGATAAAAAAATGCTCACATTTGCCATTTAATCGATTAGAAAGTCCCAATTAGACTCAAAATGGCTAGGAAAACTGAGACTGTGCACGAAGGCTTAACTGTCTGAAACTAATGTTGAAAAAATCATTGGTATATATTTTAGAAAAAGGACAGAGAAATTCAGCTGTGAATATTACATTCATACATACATGTATATTCATATAATAAAATTCGGAACATATAAAAGAGTGAATTATTAATTTTCCCCTTTTCCTAAAAAACGACGCGTTTTTCCCCTTTGGACGGGCCCCGCCACCATTCCCCTATTTGTGAAAAAAAACACTGTGCACGGTATACACGTGCAATTGTGAATTATAAAAGGGAGCATATTTTGTTGTACAATCCCATGAAGGATATATGAGTTATCTTTCTTGATTTGAATCTCAATTAGCCGTAAGAAATGGACATTTTTCACCGTGCCAATTCCACCGTGTAACACAACTAAGTTCAGCAAATCATCAATAGCAACTTAAAATGGATAAGTTTACATGTTGATCTACTAAACAGTGTGTTTTCTAGCGTGACCCTCTCCGATTTCTGGAAAAGCAAGGACCAAATACGGAATGTTAAACTGCGAAATAAACAACGTAACATCAAGCGCCGGTCCCATGGATCCTGAGCAACGATGTTAGGCGCGCGGACAAGTCCCCCTCCACAACTACTACCACCTATAAGTCCAACACTAGAAATATGTCATACAACAAGTTTTAATCACTTAGACCAAGACAAATTTATAATAAAATATATAACATACAATAGTCCTACAAAGATGTTCCAAGGCGGCCTGACATACGAATGATTAAACATAAGGGACATCAATATTTTAGACGTGAGTGGAATTAATGAGAGTTATCGGGCTGTGGTATAATCACACTTAAAAACTATTGGGAAAGCTTCTCCAATTTAGTTTTTCACTTAAGGCATTATGAACAACATCATTAATACATCTACCGGTAATAAAACAACTTAATACCAGGGTACATTAAACTGAACAGTTAACATGAAATTATTTAACACGCATTAATCAGCATTCACTCCTGTTTTTCTTTGTTTTGTTTTGTCTCAAGTACATATATATATACAGTTTCGTCCCCTTAAATTAGTCCGTTTCACCAGATATTTCTTTATTACGACGACTTTCGCTATCGAGCTGTTTCCGGGCCCCTTTTTCCCGTTCAGGTTGACCCAGCATCAACGCCCGATGTTCCGGAACAGAAAACGCCTGGAACCGGTTCCTGTTGTCTATAGACGCTTTTATCTTCCCGTTGGAAACGACCAACCCCTGGTTACTAACGCTCAGCGCGTGCGATCCTCGCGTGACCTTCACGCGCCAGTTAGCCTCGATGTCGATCTCAACAAACTGGGTTTTCAGACGCACAACGGACTTTGCCGGATGCATCCGCATAAATTTGATTGGTCCGCAGTAGACCGTTACCTCGGCCGAGTCCGTCTGGACGACCTTGACACCGTTTATAATAACCTTGAACAGAAACAATCGATAAGTTTATTGTTTTACCTTATTTAATAATTGTTAAATCCCAACAGCAAAAACACCCACTCAAACTCAAGATATTGAATAGAAACTGTGTTTTTTGTTACCTTTACATTAACCAAACTTTCCCAAATTACCAACCTATAATAGGTCTCGATTGGTCATTGTCGGCTCTTAAATGTACCCCGGGAATGGAATTTATACCAACACGTACCCGGCTAGTTAGACTGTACCCGAGCTTTATTCCCGCCCAAAAGCCGGTGTCGTAAAAGTCGCTACGGAATACGAAAGAGAATTCACTTCGAAAAAAAGTGCCTCAACATCCTCTTCGTAGTAGGAGTTTCGATAATATAGAGGTCATGGTACACAATTTTTACATAAATATGACCATAATTGTTTGGGGGAATAAAGCCGACGACGACCAATTTAGCGTGAGAATTCCCGATACGTTTTAGTATATTTACCGCACCCGGGGAACATATAGGTATAATTAAGACTACCCGGGGTACATTTAAGTACATTTAAGTAGTACCCGAGCCGACAATGACCAATCGAGTTATAATAGGTCTGCATATAAGCTACACGCTGCACGCCAACCATACAATAATCAGATATACCAGATTGTCAACTTAGTTCAAAATCTGGTTAAAAAAATAATCGCTGGATATTGTTTCTAAAATAAGTATAAAATATTTAAATTTATTTGAAAACTGACGAAAACGGAATAGATATTAATACATACACATCAATATTGTATTATGATATTGTAATATGTTGAAATGAATATTATGATATCTTAGTACTACGTTTATGACACATTTACGATGTATTTAAGAGCATGTATATGTTGTAAAAAATAAATCATGCACCCTTATGTTTGCGCTCTTTGAAAGACACTCACTTTGCAGCCGTATGTCTGTTGGTTTTGGTAGTACGCTCTCTCCACTATTCCCTGGCTCCGCATGACAGTTTCCTTGCCATAGTCCTGCGCCATGAAATGAATGGATTCGTCTTGAGAGAAGTCTCTGAACACAGGAACAGCCTCGTCCGGTAATGGTGACGAATTAGGCGCTGATCTCGACGACTCAGGCTTAAACTCTGTTACACAGGTGTAATCAATGCGATAAATATTTGTTTCGTTTCCAAACACGATTTCTTCGGTCATCATTTTTACCTTCCGCTCGCGAAATAGTTCCGCATTGACGGTGGTTTCTGATTGGCTGATCCGCGCGCAAGGATGTGTAACGCATGCGCGGGAGCCATCTTCGTTCATTGCGATGACTAGCCTTTTCTCGTGGTTTACAAGTCGCAGCGCCCGGTCCGGTGTCATTTCTAAGAAAATGCCCTCGCGTAGAATTACCGTCATGAGTCCATCTTCTGTTATATGAAGAGCAGGATACGGTGGTCCGTCGTTTGTGTCAATGGTAACATTGGAGTTATCGAGTGGTCTGTTTTCGATTTGGTAGTCATCTTGCCCGAGGGTAAAAGGCGCATCATCATCCACGTTCCAGTACGGCGTTTGTACATATTCCTGAGAAAGATTCTCCGTGCATTCGGTGAACGTAGTCGTCTGTTGCTGAAAACATTCACCAGGACCACATAGTGACCAGTCGACGAGAACCGAATTATCCTTTAAACTTCTGTTGTCTGAAAAATACGGACGTTCCTTGTCCACGTCGTTTTGATCAAGCGTACACACCACATGGTCCAATATCGTATCACCACTCATATCGTCCGGTTCAATTAAAGGTATCGGAGGCTGAACGACATTTTGAATACAGTTATTTTGAAGAGGGCAGGATTCACAAATCGGATTCTGAAAGGCTGTATTGTTCCTACATTCCAGCCATGGAGAAAACAGTTGCGGCGGTGCCAATGCACATGCCCCTACTGGAATATTCACGTAGTAAAAGCGACCGTCGTCTCCAACCACCATGGACTGCATAAACGGTGATGAGGTCACATTCGGGGCGCAGCAAAACTGGTTAACAGCGTATGGCATTGTACATTGAGAACCGGAAACAGCACACGTAAATCCGCACGTACAACCATTGCATGAGTAGAAGAAATTATTACTCGGAGATACCGGAAAGCATCCGGGACAGTCGTTTTGAAGCTGACTGTGTAACGAGTTATCCACAGGTTTAATGTCATTTGCAATACCGTACTTGGGTGAGAAAGTGTTGGATGAGCTATAAGAAATGTTAAAATTATTCCGCTCAAATTTATCTGAAATTGTGTTATTGTCCCTTTCGATGCATTCATCCAGCTGCAAGTGCTTAAAAAGTTCACGGCTATCATCACAAGTCCCACTTTTTGTCTTCCAATGAAACTCTTCGTAATTGTTTTGCAGAACAGTTTTCACGAATCCGGTTCCACCCATGACGTCATCTGCTTGACTTGCATGATCACTTATTAGGTTGTTATAACCCGATGCAGACGAAATAGTGAGAGACGTTTCATGTGCGCTCACTATCGATACAATAGAGAAACCATTTGTTTGGTCAGGTATTTCTGAGTTTCCAACATCCTTTACCTCACTTGTGTTCGCCACTTCACTTGTATGTTCACCGTTTACACTGTAAGAAACCGCAGCAGATGAAATATTAGGTGCCGTATTAAATGCGCTACCAATAACCGCAACAGACACGTCGTCTGTTTTCTCAGGTATTTCTACGTGTCCTTCATTTGTACCCACAACCTGATTCGCAACTTCGCTGAATTGAATTTGATTCTGCGTATTCGTCCCGGAACTCTCAGTGTCTTTGACGACAGTCCGTGGCGTACTGTTGTTTGAGTAACAGGTCTCGGAATCACTCCCCTCTGCATCACCCGGCCACTCCCTGTCAGAATCGTCGTCATCGTGGTCGGACGTCGCGGAACTCTCAGTGTCTTTGACGACAGTCCGTGGCGTGCTGTTGTTTGAGTAACAGGTCTCGGAATCACTCCCCTCTGCATCGCCGGGCCACTCCCAGTCAGAATCGTCGTCGTCGTGGTCGGATCGCCGACGGAGTCTTCTAATTGGCCTTGGGGAGCGCGGTGATTCCCTCGGACTCTCGTTCAAGGTTTCCGATTCCAGCAAATGAAGACGCCTTTCATCCGGCTCCTCGTCAGAGTCAGCGCCATTCGCGATGATTTTATGTTTAATTTCATATTTATTCTCGTCCAGTGCAAGGCGCAGTCGTTGTCCGCTCGGAGTGACCGCTGTAGTTGTAAGCGCCTTAGCAACGTACGATATATTGTGCGAAATGTTTGCCGTATGAAGCGGGAATGTAGTCCGCACGTCGACCGGACACAACGTTTGAAGTATATGTTTCGGTGGAATATATGCATACAGACCGGTTTTCTCATCTTGATTACTCGAATTCTTCACAGACTGTTTGTTGGGCTGCGAGACTTGAGTAAAATTAAAAGTCTGGTTGATATTACTACGCGCATTATTTGTGGCAAGATTGTTTTCAAACAAAGGCAAAAATCTGGACTCACGTTGTTTTGACACCGGTCCGATCCAAATTGCTTCTTTTCCAGACATTTTTGTTCAATAGTAAAAGAAATTCGATTGTTTTCTCTCTTCCATAACGTATGTGGGCAACGCCATTTTGTTTCGTTAACGTGACGTCAAATTTGGCGTCAAATATAAACACTCAAGGACGCGCCTCGTGTGACGTTAACAGTGGGAATCATTCTACCCAAATGGCGTAATACCGTCTCATTCCCCTATCAAGTTTCATATATTATAATTTTGGAAAAAGTCCACACCATTGATAAAAAAATCATATTAGAAAACATTAAATTGATCAGTTGTTCGGAGGAATTCGCCCCTAAAACATTGTTTATTCTATTATCGACATAATCAGAGACGAGCGCAAATCTCACAATGCAAAAATGCGCACCTATTTGTTTGAATTTTCCCGTTAAATTTATTAAACGAAAAAATAAAAATATATAACGTAATACATGTATGCTTAAACTAAAATTAAAGAAAAAAAAGACATCTGAAAAAAAAATCGGATGCGGGGTGAATTTTTTTATTTTCATTTACCGTTATCGCTCGGCAAATCTTACGGACATCTTATCAATGTGTAGTGGCATCATGCAATTTCTTTCTTAGTTTTATGTACAGTATACAAAACTTGAGCGGATCTAAGCTTAACAGATATAGTTCTGGGCATGTACTCAATGGGATGCAATATTGTTCGTTATCAGTTCTTAGTTTATTTTTGTACTTTGCAATACTTATAACCGGCTTATATCATTTTATTGATTAAAGGCACTGATCATAAATCGAATTTATTCCGTGACCCATCTTTTGAAATGCATGAATTCTCTAAGCACTTTTACATACATGCTGTGTTGAACGCTTTATTTGTAGAAAAACAAGTGAACAAAACACGATCAAAATATACTTAATAACAAGTAAAGAATCAGGCAATGCAATAACGAATGAACAGTGCTCTTTGAACAGCACACATGAAATGAACGCCAACAAAAAAACTATGTCTTCGTCTTCTTGATTGGCGGAAGTTGCTTCTTCCGGTTATGCACGAGCTCGTCGGTAAGTGCTACATCATCGTTGTCGTCATCATCGCCGACCCGTATCTTAGGCAAACGTTCGCCAATCCAATTATGAGTATAATTAACTGAAATTTTGGAATCAATTAAATTTAAGACATATATCCACCAAGAAAAAAGGCTTCATAACTTTTGATTAGCTATTTTCAATTTCGATTCAATTGAGCTTTCATTAATGCGTTTAAACTAATATAATATGGTGGCATTGTGAAATAAAACCTAGCAAACGATTTGCTCAGATCTGATTAAATCAATTGAACTATGAAATTATATAATAACGTCAGCTGAGAGGAAAATAATGTTTTGATAACTAATTCGTACACAAGCCAATATTTGCAGCATAAAAATAATATAATATGAATTATATACATGTATACACCGGTTATCTTATATACGGTATAATAATTTGTAATAAAATATCACAAGGCAGTCCAATCGACACCTGTACCCCGCCGAATTGCTTTTGCCATTCATGCCGTCTGCAAATTGCCTCAATATGCTAAAGTGTGCGGACAAGTTTCAAGAAAATCATTCAAGGGGCAAAGGGGCTGTAGAATGGAAATGAACATGCGAGATTAAATATTAAACGTTTGACATTTAGTTTGCTTGACTTACTTTTGGCTTCTGCACATGGTCTCGATGAGCAAATCATTAAGCATAGATTAAAGAAAATCTATTTTGAAATTCGTCTCAATTATCTACACATATAACCAAGTTTCATGAAAATCCTTCACTATATATAGGTTTCAATTGAGTGGGCACGATAATGGACTTTCAAACATATGACATTCAAGTCTGGCATTGACCTTAAGTCGGCGGGACTGAGTATTGCCTTCTGCACATCGCCTCTACGACGTGAACATCAGAACCAAGCTTAACAACATTCTTACACAGTATCGGAGATGTGGAGCGGGCACACAACTGTTATAGAAAGGCGAAACGACAGACGGTTGACGGACCGAGGGCATTCAACCTGAGTTGCAATTGTGGATTATTATACCGTATACACGTATTTTAAAAATATTTTCAAACTTCAAATACCTGAATTGTTTGAATTTTCCGAGAATATATCCTGGTTTAATATACGACTGTTGCCATACGATGACCAATATTTCTCCACGTCTTGTCGAGTGCGCAGAACGCCCTTCCGCTGTAGTTCGTCTGCCAAGCGCGTCGCTTTGCAGTAATTCGACACCGGAAGTGTTTTCACGTAAGACTTGTCATGCACGTACACGTGCTTAGGTCCGCGGTGAAGTCGAAGCTTTTTCTTCTCCTAGAAATATATTTTATGTTGAGAATTATGGTCGTGAAAAAGTGGAGAAATACTGTATGTTCGAACAAATCATCTAAACATGAAATATCGAAACCGTTTTGTACGCCACCCTGACTAACCACTTCTTCCTGTTCGCGCAGGCGCCCTTGAAGCGCCTCGTTGTATTTTCGGCGCTCCTCGCGCTGCTTGTCCACCTTGCTGCGCAAGCGCTTTACGTAGTCGTCGAACCTTTCCAGCTGTTCCCTAGCAACAGCTTCCATTCGCAACTGTCGCATCTGAAAAAAGTATAATTATATAAATATGATAACATAACTGTACAAAAATAACTTTTGGAAAGAGTAGACCTCCGCCATGAAAAGTTACCCTATGTAACAACTAGATAGCCTTTTAAATTTTATCACCGTTGTAAAAAAAAATTTTTGATTGGTTAGAATCATTTACAAAATATGGATCCGGGGGCCGTTTCATAAACGATCGTACGACAATTTTAACTTATGAGATAATTTTGTAATCGAAATAAGTAGACGAACTAACTCGCCATGCTCGTCAAATGTATACGTCGTTAGAGATGCCAATAAAATTAATAAAGTACTGAAAACTTATAATCATATGATATGGACTTAAGCTATTATGCATCTTTGAAAAATCTATCGTGTCGGTAATGTGTACTACGACGTTTATTGAAACGGTCCCCTGAGGAACTGAATTTCAACCACTATGTCATAATTGTCTGTATTTGAGCCTTTTAACAATGTTTAGTAAGCGGTGGTAAGTGTTGTACCATACGCCTATACGTCTTAGCATTAAATGCAGATATATTCCATTGCCTGCTGGGAAATTTGTCGTCTGCTAAAATGTCGTCTGCTGAATTTCTAAAATAAGCATTTTCTTCGATTTTTTTTCAAAGAATACTCTCAGAATAGCAAACAGTTTGGATCCTGATGAGACGCCACGTTCTGTGGCGTCTCATCTGGATCCAAACTGTTTGCAAAGGCCTTCAAAAGTCAGTTACAGCACTGGAAGAGTTAAATGAAACTGTGAACACTGTATAAATAAGCACTTGCTCGCCGTGGCGTAATGGATATAGTGTCCGCATAGCGATCGGGAGATCACGGGTTCAATCCCCATTGTGGGAGCGTTCTTAAGTTCTTCCTCAAAGACATCAAATACTGTTTCTACCATAGAAACTCGAGAGCGTTTCAACAAGCCTTCTGCTTTCGATTCAATAACGCTACAATAGAAAGGTTTAAACTAAACGAAAACATCACAGATATAATACCTCATTCCGCTGTCTGTTATCGTGATGTTCTTCCCCATCTTGCGTCTGTTTCGTCAATTTCTTATGCTTTCCTTTGACCCGCCTGCGAGGCCTATCTCCGTCCTTAAAAAATAATAATTACGCGTTTTTCACAAGTAATAAATGTGTGTTTATTCCGTAACTAAAAAACATCTACGTATCAGAATAATATTTGTTATATAAAAGTTCAGGATAAAACGTCAATATAAGGAGCGAATTCGAGCGAAAAAATCTTTACAGCCCATTGATGTAACATGAATTTTGAAGGGAATGACGTTACAAGTACACACAGTTAAAATGAATAATTATGTTTCTTTGGTACTCGGATTTAAGGGGAGTTATCTCAGGTGCTAAAAACAAATTTGATTTTTTCTGCTTACTATTACAAAAAGTCATAAACTTTTATGAATTAAAAGAGCAAAACTAACTTCCTCTTCGATGGGCGTCTGGTAAATACTCAGGAGATTGGGAAAACTTGAGTGCATGCGCATCTTCTCGTTGTGGAGGTTTAGACGAGACTGCGACATACTTCCGAAACCCGTCTGCAGCGTCAACGTGCTTGACATATCTTTGACGTCATCAGTCTCCGTTACGTCATCGCCGTTGTCATAGTGATGCAGACGGTGAGTGTGGTGCTGCAGTCATCATAAAATGAAACGTGCGGTTTATAACAGCAAGAGGGACATATGACATAGGTCGCACACTTTAAACTTCAGGAACTAAACTGATCTGAAAATCTTTAAATAATTTAAAATTCAGGTCTAATTGAGACCGAGTTGCTTTTGGCTTGCAGTGTAAATAAATTGAGTCGCGTTCTGAGAAAACTGGGCATAATACATGTGCGTAAAGTGTCGTCCCAGATTAGCCTGTGCAGTCCACACAGGCTAATCAGGGACGACACTTTCCGCCGAAATCGGATTTTTTGCTTAGAAGAGACTTCATTTAAACGAAAATTGTCATAAATGCGGAAAGTGTCGTCCCTGATTAGCCTGTGCAGACTGCACAGGCTAATCTGAGACGACACTTTACGCACATGCATTATGCCCAGTTTTCTCAGAAAACGACTCAATTATTAAATATTTACGAAAATATGTAATGAGCGTTATATATCGGCAAACATGTAGACCGTAATGCCCCGTGATTTTGATAAAGACCAAACAATGCATGTCGATCGACCAAAGGTTTCACATTTCTGATGATTGGCATTTCAACAGGCTTCTTTAATAAACACGCATAATAATAAATGCGCATAAAATTTACAAAAAAACTTGATCAACTTCATAGCAGAAGCGATTTTAGCATTTTATGTACATAAAGCTTAGATATATACCGTGCGAATTACTTCCCTAACCTGTCAGTATACATTCTATGGAAATAGTACTGTGATCCGCATTTTTAGAGGGGAAAAATTACTCGAGACAACAACAATAGCATAGTTGTTGGCTTTACTCGTGCAACAATAATATTAAAAAACGCACACAAGCTAACATTTTAAAGAAATTGAATCAAAACAACCCTAAAAACATATATGAATACAATTTTATTAACATTACTAGTATGAAAGCTGGGCAACGAAAACAAAAAAAAATAAAATTATGTAAAACAAATCTAAAACAATTTCAAGGTACATGACGTACATACCCCGTGGAAGTTAGATTCCGCCAACGTCGCCATCTTTGTAATGATCAGTAATTGAAATCAATAGATTAAGTCTTCTTAGCTAAATTGCCTGTCACGGATTTCACATTCCTTGGTCATACATTGATAGCATCTATCATCTACTCTGCACACCATGTTAGACCCATATAGAAATAGCAATTCGTATTTCCACCAAGTCCCGAGATTTGAATGTATCGATCACAAAAATTATGAAATTAATAATAAATGTGTTGTTTTATTTCCCTAGCGCTTTAAACACAGCGAAACTGTTAATGTCGATTTAATAATTATCTTATTAATAATGAACACGTCCATTAAATAGTAAAATGATGCCGTGGAACACAGTCGATAGAGATCCAAATGTACATGCAAGTTTGCTTTTGTGACAGAGACACAATTTTCTATCCGTAATGTTTGCCGAATTAAAATTGAATTAAATTAAGTACATATTACGAACCGTTTAATCTCTACTAATGAAGTCAATTCGTTTTATGCATTTATGTTCCGAGCGCTTTATATACATGTATGTAAAATACGGCAGAACGAAATTAACACTTATTGGGTTTAAGGTTCAGCCATTTAATCTTAGATAAATACCCGCGTATAATTCGGCGCTTATTTAAAGCAATCAGAACAAAAGCCGAGTCATTGAAAGACTTCAATCAGATTGAAAAAAAAAATAATTGTTTTAAAAGAATACAGTCAAAACACCGTGAAATCGACCTGATTTTACAGCTGGTATAATATAACGTTCTTATATATTAAAGAGACTTGTTCAAAGATTTTCGTATTAAAAAATGGCATTTAATGAATTTACTCACAAAACTATTTGCAATAGGTATGATAACAAGGAAAATGTTTGTAATGTGTCAGCCCTGATGCTTCAACCTTTGACCTCGCGAAGTAAAAGTAACCACGCTTACACTACACCTCGCAAGCTTTCGAATTTTGACGGGTAGTTTAAAGCGGGTATATACGATTTTGTCAAATATTTATGAATTTATATAAAATGTGTAAAAACTTATTATATATATATTTCAATATAAATAAAAATAAAAGTTAAGAAGAACATGTGTCGAAAAATGCGAAATAAGCCAGATATTTAATTATGAAATTGAAAACGGCTGTACAGCCGAATTCGCCAGCATGTATACCATACATGTACGATGTGAATCTAAACTTAGTTTAACGGTTTATTTGAATTCCTGCAACGATATCTATTCATACGACACACGAACACTAACTCCGATCCTAATACAAAGACGAATGCTTCAATCGGGACTCCTCGGACAATTCCGCCATATCGGCGATCGTCTCTCGGGTGTATTTGGTGGAAGGATATGTCTAACGCCTCTAGGCGGAAGATATTACACCGAAAATATAGTTCGGGTTACACACTATTAAATTTGCACTGAATCAAACGATAATATAGATATATAAGGACCAATATCTTTAAGGAGTAATATAATAGAATATTTATTAATGTTATTGTTTAAAATTAGATATTTTGCATGCAAAATATTCAAATTTTAATAAAATGCTAAAAAAGCCTATTAGTTGTTTATTGAAGGGAAAACATCAACATTATTCAAACTTAAAAGAATCAGTTTTTCTTAAATTATATTCATTGCAACATTGCTGATGTTCGGCTGCAGGCGACAAACTTTGAGATTTAATCAATATGTCTATGTTCTATACCATCAACAATCGTACAACACTGTACAGTGGTACAGAGAAAACTTTTCGATGTAATATAAGAAATAGTAAACTCCACGTTGGTCCCAATGGCATTATAGTGACCAGCCAGCTGAGGCAGTCACAAACTGTATATTTCATGAAATGGAATGAGTGGGGCTTGATTGAATTTGAAAAACGATTCTTTCTGTACATTTGATGATGGCAACCATACAGTACTTCTGGCAGATATTGTTTATACTTTATCCTAGGCATTTTAATTCCAGATGTTGTTATAATCCCGGCCAGACAACTAGCTTTTCAAAGCCTTAAACAATCCAGTGCCATTAAAATTAGGGACAGTGTAACAATGTTCAGTTTTGTAATATTAATATATTATAAGGCATAACTTTGCCCTTGGAAATGAACTCAATTCAGAATGGCCTCTCAAAATAAGACATACTGTATTGGAAATGTTAAAACTGAGCTGTGGTGTTGTTAAAATTTATATTATTTATCTTTTAAGAAACTTTAAGATACATATCACAGGCATGCCCATGGTTTTGGGTCGGTACTCTTTAGATGGGAAACAAAAACACTAAATATGGTCGACAGTGCAGGCAACAATTGTAAAAAGATATTTTCCATCCATGACTGCCATTACTGACATGAAGTTATTTAACTGTAATATGTCTGGCAACAGTGTCAGTCACACTTTTCTAAATATTGATTTATTCATGCATATGTATATATATGCCATACAAGTACAGTCAATTTACAACATTTAACAATTGGAAAACAATTATAACAGGATTTGGATCACAATGCATTGATATATCACATTTTGAATATCACAGTCAAAGTTAATCATTTAAATTCAGTTATAAGTAAATAGTCAGTGTATTTGGCAGAGATCTGAAATAACAAGTAGTTACAAGATGTTTAAATCAAGACATTATATATATACCACAGGATGTCCCATGAAAGGTTTGCAACTTATTTCCAATGGGGCCCTATAGATGGGTGGAAAATGTACAAAAATGGTGGCATTAATATGCATAAAAATATCATTAATTTAAACTTGAGACTATAGTCTTGAGATCAAATAGTAATTAGCATATATTATTAGAGAGCATTAGTTACACAATGTATACTACTATTTTGTGACAATTTGTCATTACATTTAAATGTACATACAAATACTTTATTGATGACTTATTTGAACAACAGTAATACATATATATATATTATAACAAACCAATATATATATATATTATATATATATTATAACAAACCAATCACATAAAACAATAATTTAAACAATAAGACTACTAGTAACAAATAAAATCAGCATCTTTTTCAATTTCAATCATATTGTCTGTGAAAGAAGTTTTCACTCTGTTTTCAAATTCATATTTATTCTTTTATAAGAATTTTTACATCAGCAGGTAAACAGTTCCAGTCTTTGATCGTTTATAATTAAAAGTAGTGCTGGTAAAACCATTCACTTGAGGACATTGAGGTAAATAAAAGTTATCTTTACTATGTCTACTGTTATCACTATGTATATCAGACACTAAACTAAAATTATTATACAAAAAAGGTAATGTAAGAAGGACATTTCTTGTTAACAATTTTATAAACATGAATGAGTGTTATTTGCTTAACTCTGTTTTGAACATTTTTAATAAGCAACCAATATTACTAAAATCTTTAACTTTCAAAGATGTTCTAGAGTCATATCCATGAATAAATTTAACAACTTTATTCTGTACAACTTGTAACCTATTTTTTAACTGTTTACTAATACCATTGTACTATGAAGAGCTAGCATAGTCAAAATGGCATTGAAGCAATGAGTTACATAACAATTTTCTTAATTCCATATTTGAACAGTGGTTTTGTCTATAAAAGAACAGGGGTGTAGATGCTTTTAGGCACAGCAGGCCCGGGCCTACATTTTTTTTTGAAACATGAAAAAATTAAAATTGCTTCAACTTCAAAAATGCATTAAAATGTTGACCCTGAATCTGCATTTCATATTGACATGATCCTCAGGCAATGGATTCTGGTCTTGTTCAAAGGACATATCTTCCAATTATCAACTCTACTTCTTTCTATATAGACATGCAGACAGTATTATTGGAAAGAATTCCCATGGTTTGACTTGTGAATAAGCGAGTGTTACAATTTTAAATGTTTCTCTGTTCCATATTGTTTTAAAATTTAGTTCTCTGGTATAAAGATAATACAGTAAAATTTAGTTCTCTGACATTGAGATAAAAAAGTAAAATATCAAAGAAATACAGGCAAAAGTCTTATATTTTCTTACCTTATTATTTGTCTAGATATGCTTTAAATCTCACCACAGGCGTTATTGGATTTAAAAAATTTCTGGGGGAGGACCCCCGCACACACACCCCCGTTTTTATGTAACATATTCGGGCCTACAGCTCAAAAAATGCTAGCTACGCCCCTGAAGAATCTTATTCTTGAGTTCATCTTTTTTAATTATATTATTAACAATAGATGTAGCAGAAAGATCAGTGTCGAATATTGAACCAAGGTGTTCAACAGATGATTGAGAAACAATAGTGTGATCATTACATTTTACATTAAAATTATGAAGTTTAGATTTCCTTTTGGAACCAAACACTATACATTCAGTTTTTCCAAGGTGTAAAGACAGTTTGTTATCCACTAACCATTTAATACAATTTGCAAGTTCTTTACAAAAAACACTACTGATGATACTAGGATCTTTGTGAAAATAAAGGATGACACTTTCATCGGCATATAGAATAAGTTTACATAAATACAATAATCAAAAATCACTCATATCCTATATCAGTGTTAAGGCATTATGAAATGGAAATGGTGTGACAAGTAACAAGAACCCTACACATTTACATCACAAAACATATGATATCTACAATTACTGGATATAATATATATGTTGAAAGTTAATATAAAGAGGGCAATACAAAAGAATGTACAAAAGTAGTAATAAAGATAAAACAACCAGTTTACAATGTTAAGATTTATGCAGTTGTTGGCAATAAGAGAACAATTACCATTCTTAATTTTGAATTTTGCAAGTGTAAATACATGTATGTAAATCAGAACACAAGAATTTGTTTCCCGGTCACTTTGAACTATATAAGTGCCCAATGTTTACCCTCAGTGAATTTGTAAAACCAACTTATATGTGCTGTCTGTCCGAAAACTTAAACATTTCCTATAACTTTTGCAATATTGAAGATAGCAACTTGATATTTGGCATACATGTGTATCTCATGGAGCTGCACATTTTGAGTACTGAAAGGTCAAGGTCATCCTTAAAGGTCAAATATACGGCTTCAAAGCGGCGCACTAGGGGGCATTATGTTTCTGACAAACACGTCTCTTGTTTTTACATGAAAAACCACAGACATTGTTGGAATTTGCCACATATTAGGCATTGTGCATACATTTTTAAAATCAATTTTCCACACAATGAAGCAGCTTTTTAAAAAGGCACCAAAAAATGTTCCTCCATCCCCTTTGCACGCTAAACAAAGAATCAGTTTTTAGCTCCACTGGCCAAATTTGTTCAACTTATGCCCCTGGGTTATATTTGACCCTGCCCCGTGGGTCACAAAATTGAAAATTGCTTATTTAAGTCCTATTTTGTGAAAACTTTCAAAATCTTCTCGTCCATAACCATTGGGCCTAGGGCTATACAATTTATTATGTAGACATCTAATAGTCCTCTACCAAATTTGTTCAAATTATGCCCCTGGGGTCAAATTTGACACTGCCCGGGGTCACAAAATTGAGTATATGCGTATATAGGGTCTATTTTGTGAAAACTTTACAAATCTCATCCATAACCATTGGGCCTAGGGCTACCAAATTTGGTATGTAGTGGCATCTTATAGTCCTATACCAAGTTTGTTCAAATTATGCCCCTTGGGTAAAGTTTGACCCTACCCCGAGGGTCACAACATTGAACATAGGCTTATATAAGGCCTATTTTGTAAAAACTTATATAAATATATAAATATAAATATATAACTATATAAAAATTTCTTGCCCATATCCATTGGGCCTAGGGCTACCAAATTTGGTATGTAGTGGCATATAAAGTCCTCTACCAAGTTTGTTATGCCCCTGGGGTCAAGTTTGACCCTGTCCCGGGGGTCACAAAAGTGAATATATGCTTATAAAGTGCTTATTTTGTGAAAACTTTAAAAATCTTTTGTCCATAACCATTGGGCCTAGGGCTACCAAATTCGGTATGTAGTGACATCTTATAGTCATCTACCAAGTTTGTTCAAATTATGCCCCTGGGGTCAAGTTTGATCCTGCCCTGAGGGTCACAAAATTGAACATATGCTTATATAAGGCCTAATTTGTGAAAACTTTAAAAACTTCTTGTCCATAACTGTATGGCATAGGGCTACCAAATTTAGTATGAAGTAACATGTAATAGTTCTCTTCTTAGTTTGTTCAAATAATGCCCCTGGGTCAAATTTAAAACTGCCCCGGGGGTCACAAAATTGAATATATGCTTATAAAGTGCTTATTTTGTGAAAACTTAAAATATATTCTTGTCCATAGCCATTGGACCTAGGGCTACCAAATTTGGTATGTAATGACATCTTATAGTCCTCTACCAAGTTTGTTCAAATTATGCCCCTTGAGTCAAGTTTGACCCTGCGCCGAGGGTCACAACATTGAACATATGCTTATATAAGGCTTATTTTGTGAAAACTTTAAAAACTTCTTGTCTATAACTGTATGGCATAGGGCTACCAAATTTGGTATGTAGTGACATGTAATAGTTCTCTTCTTAGTTTGTTCAAATAATGCCCCTTGGGTCAAATTTGAAACTGCCCCGGGGGTCACAAAATTGAATATATGCTTATAAAGGGCTATTTTTTGTGAAAACTTTAAAACCTTCTTGTCCATAACCATTTGGCCTAGGGCTACCAAATTTGGTATGTAGTGACATCTTATAGTTCTCTACCAAATTTGTTCAAATTTTATCCCTGGGGTAAAATTTGACCCTGCCCCGGGGGTCACAAAATTGAACATATGCTTATATAAGGCCTATTTTGTGAAAACTTAAAAGAAAATTCTTGTCCATAACCATTAGGCCTAGGGCTACACAATTTGGTATGTAGTGACATTGTATAGTCCTATACTTAGTATGTTCAAATTATGCCCCAGGGGTCAAATTTGACCCTGCCCTGGGGGCCACAAAATCGATTATATGCTAATATAAGGCCTATTTTGTGAAAACTTTAAATATCTTCTTGTCCTTAACCATAAGGCTACCAAATTTGGTATGTAGTAACGTCTAATAGTTTTCTACCAAGTTTGTTCAAATTATGCCCCTTGGGTCAAATTTGACCCTGCCCGGGGGGTCACAAAACTGAACATACGCTTATATGGGGCCTATTTTGTGAAAACTTTAAAAATATTTTTGTTCATAACCATTGGGCCAAGGGCTCCCAAATTTGGTATGTAGTGGCATCTAATAAACCTCTACAAATTTGTTCAAATAATGCCTCTGGGGTCAAATTTGACCCTGCCCCGGGGGTCAAAAAATTGAATAAACGCTTATAAAGCGCCTATTTTGTGAAATCTTTTTAAAAAATCTTGTCGAAAACCATTCGGACTACAGCTACCAAATTTGGTTTGCATTAACATCTTATAGTCCTCTACCAAGTTTGTTCAAATTATGCCCTTTGGGTCAAATTTGACCCTGACCGGCGGTCACAAAATTGAACATTATATACGCTTATATCTTGCTTATTTTGTGAAAACTGTTAACATATTCTTATCCTTAACTCTAGGACCTAGGGCTACCACATTTTGTATGTAGTGAGGTATAGTAGTCCTCTACAAAGTTTTCTCAAATTATGCCCCTGGGGTTAAATTTGACCCAGCCCAGGGAGTCACAAAAGTGTACATGTGCTTAAATAGGGCCTATATTTAAGTATTTGCACATGCCAAGAGTATTTGTTTCAGCCTTTTTTCAGCAGTGGAGCGATAGAGGGCCATCGTGGCCCTCTTGTTTATAAGAATATGTCAAAATGGGCAAAAGTCAGGGACAATACTGTCTAAATGCCCTTTTAACAACACATGGTGACATGCTGCTGTAGTATATTTTCTCTGTAAATTTACAGCGAAACACAAAATGTGATCATCATAAATATAAAGCTTACGTGTATATAAATATGATACCCGGTATTTATACAAATTAACCTGGATATTTATGAAAAACACCATCTCCCTGTAAAGTG
Organism: Dreissena polymorpha; assembly: GCF_020536995.1. Classification (NCBI taxonomy): domain Eukaryota; kingdom Metazoa; phylum Mollusca; class Bivalvia; order Myida; family Dreissenidae; genus Dreissena; species Dreissena polymorpha. The sequence goes on from NC_068360.1 coordinate 52,623,483, forward strand.
TAAAGACAGAAGGCATTTGTTCACCAGTAACATTATGTTCAGTACTGGTAAATTGCAAGCAACGAACATGAAAAATTTAGTTCCCAATTCATCGAGTTTTTAAAAAGTTCAACTTTGCTTAAGTAATAATGCATAAATGTTGATTCTAAAGAAAAAGAGTAATCATTTATGCCCAAACTGTTCTGCTGTCCAGAAGCAAGGACGTCATATACAAGCTTTACAACATTTATAGTTTTAATTACTTAACAATCTTAAATGAATGTCCATTCTAAGTTTTCTGTCGTATTCATCCCTCAAATCATACATGTTTCTTGCATAATTGAATGTTTATGTCCATGGATCACAATGTATATAGAAATAAACATTATTTTGAATTATCTTTCACAGTTATATATTTAATATTAGGTTATTTTTGGGATACACTAAAGCAAATATTAACATTTGTCTCAAAATGAATCATCCTCTGAAGCCCCTGATGGGATTCAAACCCACACCTCTTTCCTCTGGAGAGGAAAGTATTCTATCTTAAAATACAAGGGCATGTAAGAGGAAAACTAGCAATTTCAAAGGGAAATTTTCACCGAATAGACTTGATTGAAGTTTGTTATTAAATACTTTAAATTGATAAGTAAACATTTGAGCAAAATACCTCAATAAAAAATAGAAATTTAAAAAGAAAGGAAGTCTTCCTTAACAGGGCTCGACCCACTGACCCTTGGAGTAAAAGCTTAAACCAATGGGCCATCGGTGCTCCCATTATAGTCAGTGGTTTATTTCAGGGTTGGCATATTGACCGGTCAATTGAGTATTGACCGGGCCGGTGGTCAATACCCGGTTAAAACCGGTCAATACTGGTCGATTGAAAATTGTAGCATTTAAACATTACAAAGGAGCCATTTTATATTAAATCAATAATTAATCTGTAATTGATCAACTTTTTTCTGAGTTATTTATTGTAAAAAAAATCTTTAAAGCTGTAAAAAGTTACTTCTTTATTATTTATGGAAACAGCCTCAATTACATAAGGACTAAGGCAATATCTTTATCTCAGTGTATCACATCTGTTACTAAAGTATTATTACTATTGTAGGTACCATAGCATTTCACTTATCTATTGGTATATCTATTTGATAAGCAGATGGACAAACAGAACTCTTGTGTATTCTAGGGTTATAAATCTGGCCTCTTAGTTGGTAATAAAATGCATGCAGTGTTATGTCTCTGATATTGACAATTAAGCAAATCTGCCCTTAGGCTATTTCATATCACTCACACAAAAGAAGATTACATTGTACTTGCTATTTATTTAATAGTTACTTCTAACTTGTTTCCTTTCTGTATTATGAGGGTTTTTTCCCTTTCATATGAAAAAGTTCAATTGGTATTCAAATGAATAAACAATCAAAGTTCTTGATTTTGCCAACAAATAATGTTTTCCAAGTGGGGGTCTATTTTTCTTTTCAATTATTTTTTTCTTTTAATAATTATTTCTTATTATGTTTTTTATTCTTATATCAATAAAAATTGAAGTTTTTTTTCACTATTTTGTTTAAAAAGTATTTAAAGAAATCAATGCAAGATTACACTACAAGTAAGGATTGTGTCAAAAAGGTGCCATTTAAGGCCCTATTATCAGTTGCGGGTGCCCCAACCAGTATAGGTGAGAAGACTGTTAGAAGACTGTGGGGACAGTGGGGTATGAGGAACAACGCATACACAGTAATTGACAGGTTATTGTTGAATCAAGCACAGAATTATCTGAGCATCATAATTCATTAGAATTGAAAAAAGGTTCAATCAACCAGAAAAATCCAATTGACCAACTTTGACTTATTTGCAAAATTTTGAGAGGTTGGCCTACAAATTGCATGAACGGGTATAAAATAGTGGGTATTAATAGCTTAAGACATTATTGGCAACATGTCTGTGTAATCACAGGAGTTTGAAATTCTATCAATATAGCTAATCTTATGGCTAATTAACAAAAATGTTTAGCCATTAGATTAGCTATATTGATAGAATTTCAAACTCCTGTGGTTTAATTTATATTATCAATATTGTTTAATTAGGCATGGAATATAAATTAAAATTGGGGGTAAAGTTCAATCGACCAGTATTGACAGGGTTCGACATTAACTTTTTTTACAGCCAGACCATCGGACCAGCTCCTCTTAAAATGTACTAGCCCGAATCTGATGTCTACTAGACCATAAATGACATAGCAAATAAACAGAATTGTGTCATGTAACTGTTTAATCAGGTTTTATCAGAAAATAATTAGTGAACACAAGAAAGTTATTTTGATGCACAGAGTAAAAAATTAAATAAAACTACTAAGTATTTAACAACATAAATTGTTTGTTGTAATTTCACTGTTTATCACCAGTTAAACAAATGATGTCTGTAAAGCAGGTGACATTTATTAAACGTTATCAAATTCTGGCCTCCTTGACCGCTGTGCTCCATGCTACCACAGCTCCAATGCCCTTTTCCATCATAATCTGTGTCAGTTTTACCGTTGGATTCTTCTTTATTAACTTATTTGTCGGACGAAAATCCAATCTTCAACAAAGTCATTCTTTAAATTACATTCTCTCGTCTGCTACGCCAAAATGTTTACATTGACGATACAGATTTTCCATAGAAGTCGTAAAAACATGATGTAAAGTTCTACAACACTGCAGAAAATCATTAACTCTTTCAGTGCTGGAACCGAATTTTGAAGGTCTTTGCAAACAATTTGGATCCAGATGAGACGCCACAAAACGTGGCGTCTCATCTGGATCCAAACTGTTTGCTATTCTGATAGTATTCTTTGAATTTTTTTTAAAGAAAATGCTAATTTTAGAAATTCAGCAGACAACTTTTTAGCAGTCTACAAATTTCCCAGCATGCAAAGCGTTAATATTCATGACAACTTTACCAATGGAAACAAGCTATTTCTGCGGGAAGCTCTCCTTCGCGTCTAAAAATAGCGATGATTCATGTGAATGCTCCGCGTTTATTTATATACGCTAGTTTTGTTTTGATGTAAATAATGGATACAATAGTTATTTTACACATTAAGAGAAAAAGGTTTTCGATTAGTTATAGTTATATGAATCAGTATAGATTTTGTATGTACGACCAGTCGGACAAGCTAGCCCACAGTTTTACTAGCCCGACCACGGATCTTACTAGACAATGTCTGTCGGACGTGCCTTAGTGTCGAATCCTAAATTGACCAGTAATGACCACTTCGGGAGTATTGACCGGGGCGGTTTTAACCAGTAAAAAAACCCGGTTAAAACCGGGGGCGGTCAATTGGTGCCAACCCTTGTTTATTTTATACTTTATATAAGCAATCCTTGTAATGTCACAAAATCTAACTACAACATAAGATTTCCCCAAATTTTCTTTTCATTATAGACTCTATGCTATATTGATAAATGCAAACATTGGATCTAAAAGATGCAATTAAAAAAAGGAATAAAATTGAATACAAATATGAAAGTAACCCTCAAATGGGCTCGAACCATTGACCCCATGGAGTAAAAGTCTACCGTTTGGACCACTCGGCCATCCATGCTCATACAATGAGTGATGTGATTCATACTTTATCAAGTTTATGTAAGCAATCCTCGTATCTCACAAAATATAATGAAAACAGTCGATTTAATTTTTAAATTTACTCGATGTCAATACTATAAGTACTCCTATCAGTATGTCAGTCATGACATCTTTAAATTTTAACAAGTTTTTAAGTACGTTGTGGGAATTCACAGATCTACATTAAATTATTACTTAAAGAATGTTATCTTGAAAAATACGAGCTCAAACACACTTTCAAGTTTTTCCTCTTTACAAGGGAGCCGCCATCTTGTTTTTTAAAGTAGTTCCAAATCCAATATGACGGCCGCCTACGTACATCAGAGAGACGGTGTGGTGTAGCCCACTGTCCGTTGCGTTCAGATTGACGAATGCTTCTGTTATTGTAGGAAAATATGTACGTCACAATCGGCTCGGGGCGCTAATTTGTCTTTGCTGCATTTTATGAAATTCGGCTTTGATGTATAATTGTTCTTGCCTATATATGGTTATTGTAACATATTTTATCAATATATTACAATTTAACACATATAAAAAATCGTATATACCCGCTTTAACGGGGCCTTTTCACGTTTTGGTTAATTGACAAAATTTAAAAAAAAGTTTCAACATTTCGCAAATTTTCGTAGTAGTTATGATTTTGGGAGGAAACAGTAATACCGAACATTTCACATGCTCTAAAATATCCATTACATGCATCTTGTGACGATTAAAAACCTGAAAATTATAAAGCGTTGCAATGCGAAATGATTGAATAATTTGGAGAGTTCTGTTGTTGTCATTTAACTTCGGTAAACTACAAGGTTTGTTTATATAAAGTATAAAGTACATCACTCATTCCATGGATGGCTGAATGGTATAAGCGATAGACTTTTACTACAGGGGTCACTTGTTCGAGCCCAGTTGAGGGTTACTTTTTCTCTTTCTTTAATTTTATCCTTGTTTTATTTTTGCTGGACCTTTTTAGATCCAATGTTTACATTTACCAATATAAACCATTTAATGACAAACTGATATACATGCCTAAATCTGTGAAGATGCCCCTTAAAATTTATTTCGGTTATAACGTTTTTGTTAAAGTATCGATGGAAAGTGTTAAAACGCTTAATTATTTTTTCCGATTTCACTCATTGATAAACAATTAACGGACATATAGGTATATATTTTTCTTTGTCAGTATTTTTCTTAGCCAGTAATGTTGTTTTCATATAAAGCATATATTATAATGGAATATATGGCTTTTTTATTGCTTGTTTTTCTACATTGTGAATAAGTCCCTTTAAACTGTGTAAAATGCGCATGAAAAAACTTTTATTGTCGAGCGTTAAGCAGAACATAACAATTGGGTTAGTTTACAAGCACATGTCAACATAATTGAAACAATTATATAAGACAACAGTGAAATATGGCTTTGCTGACCATCCGAAAAGTAACCTAAGTTTTATTAATTACTAAAAAACAATGCTTTGTTAAAATACTCATAAATCACTTGGTTTCTGTCCAAAATACGACCGCATTATATAACTTTGTTCACGTTATTGTGTGCACTTTAAAAATGGATATGTTATGCAAAAATGAAGCCGCCAATAAAAAATTGGGTCCAAAATTTTCGCGTGTATATTCTCGTAAAAGACAAGAGGTTGCTCAATCGAGACGTGTATAAACTAACCTGAAATGTGAAGAATTTGGGGCTGTAAAATAATATTATCATACACTTCATGTACTTGTCAAACCAACAATGCAATCGGGCATGTTCACATTCTATTTACAGGTGCGTCGAATATTGCTTTTCGTTGAATGATTTTAATCAGAATTCAAGAAAGAACGTTGATCTGTACTTGACAAAGAATTATTTTTTAATATGCTGTGTCTATTATATAAATTAATAAACGGCTGTCAATCACTCAACGTCTATCGCATTTATCCGTCTTACAAAGAAGTGTGAACATTGATCCTTTTGCGGAGCACGGATTAAGCTTCAATGTGATATTAAATGTATAGACAACACACAATCTGTTTGTAACACACGTATGTCCGCTTCCAATTTAAACCTTGATAAAAACCTTTAGACTTAAAATAACAATCTTAATTAAATATCTGTTGGACACCGTTTAACATAAGAAGCTGAAAACAAACAGTACAACATACAGACAACTTTGTTCAATGATGGAGAAATATCACTTCAAACAGATTGTTAAAGGTGTAACAAAACAATAAGACACGAATCGATTTGATATTTTTAAACTTTGACAGTTATAAAGATGTTGGTGAACTAGAAACGTATTGCAGCCACCACAAACATTTGTGGATAGCAGTTTAGAATTGAAGAGAAATCACAAACTATAGAACAAAGGAGGGCATATTGTGTTTGGTCTGTCTGTGTGTTTTTGTCTGTTTGCTATTAGACTTACAATATTCATACAAAATTATTTTGGTAATTCATAAAAAGTGTTGCTTATTCAATATGTTATTAAATAAGACAAAAAGGGTAAAAGTTTGATTGTAACAACATGAAGGATTAATGTCCCATCCCCGATATAAAAGTAAACAATTAACACAGGTATGCTACCATCAGGCGACGCTCATTGGGTCATTGTCGACCTGAAATGGCTTGAAGGCATCCGGGGGTGACTAGAAGCCGATTCTTGCCACCCTAGGGTGACTCCAAGCCGATTCATGTCACCCTGGGGTGACTCCAAGCTGACCGGGTGACTAGAATCGGCTTGAAGTCACCCCAGGGTGACATGAATCGGCTTCTAGTCATACCCAGGTGACTTCAAGCAATTTCAAGTCGACAATGACCCGCAATGAGCTCATGCGACACATCCAACTCACGGAGTTCTCGTTTGTGTTGGTTTCTCAGCGGATTGTATTATCTTTAAAATATATAAATATACGACCTAAAAACCGATTAAAATTTGGGAGTTTTGATTTTCATCATTTCCTGCATAAGTTTTGTAAAGAGGGTGGGTAGTAAAACACGTCGAAAAGAATCTGGAGAATCTGGAGAATCTTTAGGCTTATTAGCTTCCGTGGTTGGTAAATATGAGGCGTCGTGGATGGTACCTTATGCCCGTGATTGATTGAATAGGGCAATTAATTCTTCTTTCGCGGAGAGCGTGAGCTGTTTCATAATTTTGTAGTCAATATAATCGTCACCAGGCGCACCATGTTTGCATGTAAGGAGAGCCGCTGCGAGTTCAAACAGACTAAACGGGGTATATTGGTGCGATATGTCTTGGTTGTGAGTTTTTACCCAATTACGGAATTCATTTTTAATACCTAGTTTCTTTGTTATCAAATTTCTATAGTAACCTTCGTCACTGCTTTCCTCTCGGTAGTGATGGGCCAGAGCAGAGGATTTATCTTAATTAGTAACTTGGATTGTAGTTGTATACACGGGGAATACCGTTAGGTGTTACATTTGGGGGTCTACCTCGCATTCTTTTTACATGATCCCGTATTTCTTTACTACTCGTTGTGTAGGTCCAGTTTTAAAGAAACATTCCAACTATCCGTTTCCGCTCTTTTCTTTTATTATAATAATATGTCTTATGTATGCCATGTATTAATGATGTGTTGAAATGTGCTACTGTTTGTTTATAGGTCGATCAAAAGCTATACATAGCTTATGTTATATACATGTTATTTCATACCGACAATAGATAAATTTTGATTTGATTTGATTTGGCATAGCTGTTTAACCCTGCTTTTCACCTTACATGACCTTTAAACAACGTCAGCAGACCAGAATGAATACATACGAATATTTCATTGGCTGATTCGAGAGAAATCCCCCAGAACTTTGGCAAAATCACTGCGTCGGTGTACAGTGCACGTGCAGGGAATTCCGGATTTCTCTCTGCATGTTCATTACGGGTTAACAATTGTGCGTTTAAATGCATCTTGCAGAATTTCAGAGTCAGTACTCGGTCACTAAATCGTCAGGAGAATACAGTATGGACTATCTATAAACGTTGATAACACAGTGTTGATTTCAAGCTGAGGAAACAAACAATACCGAAATATTATAGTGTCTTGATAATAGGGAAATTGTTCACTTAAAAAAAATATATCCAACCACAAATGTTTGCCGTCTTGAAATCGTTCCTGAAAACCTGAAAAGGTCGCCGAAATCGAAATTTGGAAGTTGGCTTTATATAACACAGTTTGACTAAAATTTTCCATCTAACGTTAATATCTGGTGGTGCCACAGACATTGAGGAGTTGTATGGTGTTACGTATACCTTATTAACGAGCTTATTGTTGATTTACTCTCTTAATGTCGAGCGTACGCGTGTCAAAAGGACTGGAAACGGCAGCGCTTGTGCGTTCCAACTGCGGAACCTGTGTTGCTTGAAAGGAATTAAACTATCTATAAACGATATATAGCCGGTTTCTATGGATGTATCGAGGCAGATGGTATTATTCTCGTTGCTTGTTTTGTTGCTGTCGCTGACGTTTTTAATGTGTGTTGTTGGTGTTATTATGTGGTTATGTGTTGATCGATTGTTGGTGATGTTTGGTCTTTGTTGTTCGGGGGTGGGGCGTTGTACTTTGTTTGGCTGTTGGTGCCGGTGTATGACAGCATATTTTTTGTTGCTGTTCATTTATTTCTTCGAGCGAGAACTTTTTGCGTTACTACTTAATACATTTAAATAATTACACGAACTTGGAGCATTCGTTAAAGGGGCCTTTTCACAGATTTTGGCATGTTTTGAAGTTTGTCATAAAATGCTTTATATTGATAAATGTAAACATTGGATCTAAAAAGCTCCAGTAAACAAGAGGGTCATGGGCCCTAAGGCGCTCACCTGAGGCCCAAAGGAACTAAACTATTCTGAGAAGGTGGAGTTCAAAATAATAAAAGTACTTCATGAAACATAAATATCATCATAAGGTTCACAAGAAGAAATTCGCTCGTCCCTGGAAACCATGCTCTTCAGAGCACCAGAGCCATTTTCATAGTAAATCAAGATATTATAGGAACATACGTTCTCAGCATGTTTCATTAAGATTGAACTAAAATGTGACTTATAGAGAGTTCACAATGTTTCACTATAGCAATAAACAGAAATCTGCCACCCACCTCAGTGCCTTGCTTTTAAACAAACTAGAACTATTTTCAGACTCACCTTGCAATGATATTTCCAATTAAAACAACAATCAACCCTATTTAAAACACAAATCTTTGATAATCACACCAAAACTACCGACCTGACATCAATAAACTGTGTGCCACAACAATTTGTGTTCCACTCTTATCAGTCTGAAGGTCTTTGATGTGAGTTCCCAGCAGGGGCCTATTTCTAGGGACTAACGGCCTTTAAGATGAAAGTATGTTACATCACATTAACAATTCAGGCACAGCTAATAGAGAATTAATTAGTTACATATAAGCAGGTGGATGAATGGGATCAATGGAGAAATAAGAGTGCATTCCTGACAAGCCATGCATTCATGATTGGAGGTCAATCAGAATTCAAGTTATATACAGTTGTTTCTCCACTAAGTAATTTTCTGTGAAATCAATATAACTACTTAAAATTTTCAGAATATTTAATAAAGGGTTTTCAGATAGCAAAAATATGTTTGTTGCACTTCATCCCAAACCAATCATAAACATAAATAATCATCTTCAGAAAGGAACAAAAATATTATATTTTGGCAATTTAACTGTATATCTTATCGGCAGAATTAATATTCAGACGACTGCATGGAGATCATGAATATCATAATATGCATAAATTTCATTCAACATGTACATTGGTAATTTCATAGTAAAGTGTAAACAAGGTTACACTATAAAGCCATTTAAAGCCATATTTTTCAACAGACCGCAACCATTAAGGAACTCGGCCTAGATATCATAACAAGATATCCATAAAACCAATGTTTTGACCAAGTTTCGTGATGATTGGACAAAAAATTTGACTTCTAGAGTGTTCACAAGCTTTTTTTACCATACAAATATAAGGAAAAAGACCCCCCCCCCCTGGCGGCCATGTTTTTTTACCGATCCGAACCTTTTTTGAACTCAACTGTCATAAGCAAGGAAACAAATGTTCTGACCAAATTTCATAAAGATTGGGAAAACAATGTGTCTTATAGACTGGTGTGTGTATTTGAGATTTATTTACAGGTCGTCCAGCGTCTTCTCGACTACAGATGTATCGACCTGCCCCTGTGACCCTTCAGGGGAGAAAATAAGGTCATATTATACATCATAGCACGATGGCCAATGAGACCTTAATGTGACTAGATGCTTTTTTTTTTTTTTTTTTTTCTTTTTTTTTAATGGATTATGTAGTGGTTTGCCTTTTATCAAAATGGTTTTTGTAGTATTCCTATTATCTCTAGAGTATCATTATCCTTATTGGCATTAATGTTAATTCCTTAAAGTTTGTGTGTGGTGTTTGTGCTCTCCGCCCCAAGAGGTGTTAGTGGGGGTTCGAGCGGGATACAGAGGGCGCCCCGATTCCAGAGGCGCCCCTGGTTCTTTTAAGTGCCCGGTGTACAGCACCGATACACTGCACCCCCGTTTAACGTCCCTCGCGGAGGACTTGTTAGTACATAAACATAGATTAGTACAGATATTACTCTATTGCCCTGTGTCTTGGTGTAAATTCACATGGGCTCTCTCTGTTGTGCTGTTGGATATTGTCAGGTGTTTAATGGTGTTGCAAGGGTCAGAATAGTTTTGAAGTTTAATATAGTAGAAAAGGGGCTGCGTTTGTGTGGTTGGACCGAGATGACTGATTGGTTGTTGGTGGTACAGGGAGGACAATATCTGGTTCTACACTTTCTTTCTTTGGGAGACAATTTTCACGCGCCTTTTTTTGTTTTTGAGAGAGAGAGAGAGAGAGCGCGCACGTTCTTCTTCCTGTTTATATTGCTAGTGGTTACACAGATGGTTATTATATGTATTAGTGCATTTTGTTCAGGAGGGAATAGATCTGGGATGTTAATGCTGACCATCCCTCTAATTCGATCTGATCCTCATAGTGACAAGGGTAATACGTGCAGGTTAGCAATACAAGGTTTACAATTCAACGTCAAACGTAACAAGGCACAGGCATGCAAGGAAAAAACTTACACTACTCTACAAGAAAACATCACCGTCGCTACAGTAGGGGAAACAACAACAACAAATACCGTCACCATTCTCTTTTTATTTTTATTTTTGTCATGTTGGGTATGTCATGTCAACGGGGCCAGAGTGCACTGATGTCATGTCAACGGAGCCAGAGTGCACGGGCGAGAGATATCTCTTCAGGCGCGCCCTCTGGCCCAGCCGACACGCTCTACTCAACATGTTTAAGTCTTGTACATATGGGAAAAATGTTAACTAATCACATTTAATTACAACAATATTTACACCTATAGGGGTTGCACTGTGGGTAAATTTGCCCACGTACGCACTTACTGCGTCTTCCGATCCTGCGTGGAAGTATGTTGTCTGTGTCCCCTACCTTCGTCGTTGTTGCTGATTACAGCTTAAGAGAAGGAAAGCGAGGGTCTCGCGGAACCCTGGGTTTTGTTACCTAGAGCGCTATTTGGTTGTAAAAGAAGGCTTAGAGCTTATCCATAGTGGTCGAAAGGGGCCAAGTGACATATGTATTGGGGGGGGGGGGGGGACGTACCCTTCCGTCGTTTTAGTATTATTAGTCTTTATCTATTTATTTATTGGTGTAATTTTCCTATATATCATAAAGCGCAGACGAGGAAACCGCGAACGTTCGTAATAGACAGCTCCCTCATCTTTGCCTTGTTTATAGTATTGTTTATTTATGTATTGACGTCAACAAGGTGTTATTGGACACTGCATTGTAATGTACTACCAATCCAAAGTACATTTGGACCCCAAATACAATTATAGGTTCTCGGCGTGCACATTACATGCAGTGTTTCTATATCTATTTATTTGTTGATGCAATTTTCCTCTTGTCATAAGTCATTATTAATTGGAATCTTTAAAATTACATATATCATGGATTGTTTTACGGTACAGTTTTAGAACCAAATTAATTAATAATAGTATATAAGTTCGAGCCGGGCCCAGACGAGTGGCCATATGGACAACACCGGAGTGACCATCGTCCGAGACCCACCCGTCATTAGTACATAAAGTTGCCATTATTGATCTGAGTTTTTATTTATTTATTTATTTTAATTTTCCTATAGGGCCGGGATAATAGGGTTAGGTTCAGTTCGGGCCCAGACGAGTGGCCATATGGTGCACACCGAAGTGACCATCGTCCGAGTCCCGCCCGTCATTAGTACATAAGATTGCTATTATTAATTTGAATAAATGAAGCAGTATATAACTGACGGTATGTGTTGTTATTTCTATCTACCGCTAATAGTCCAACGGAATATTATATTTTATCTACGTAGCCCGTGTCGCGCAAAAATTTAAACACGTGCAGTCGCACAACAGGAGCGATTCCGCTTGGAGGCATCAACAGTGAGTCGCGATCAATGATAAGTGGGTTTTTGTATGCCGCTATTACCCCTGCACTTAGTTCTAGTCTCTGTTCAGCGTGTTTAGGGCATATAAAGAAAAGATGTTCAAACGTGTTATGAATGTTGCACTGGGGGCAGAGGACAGTTTTGTAATAGTCGCCGTGCAATCTAGTCACCCTTAGGCGCATGCGCGAGTAAGCCCTGTCCTCCCTTTTAATGGGGCTATAGATGTTAATCTTATGGCTAGGGTTGGTTAATATCGGTAAATTATGATCGGCGCAGTAAATTGACCATTTGTGATCCTGTTCATTATACCCTTTTTGGTTTATGATTGCAATTAGTTCGCGCGCGCTAGGCTTTAAATCTAAGGGTAGACCATCATGGGAACCTATTCTGGCAAGTTGGTCAGCGTGTTCGTTACCCGGAATGCCTACGTGACTCGGGATCCATACGAATTGGAGAGTGATATTGTTGTTTGCTAGTTTTGTGATTCCCTTTAATGTTGCACATATAAGGTCGGGACGCGTTTTCGATGATCCTGCATTAAATGCTTGTAAGACGCTGAGAGAATCGGTTAATATCGCGTAGTTTGGGCGTTCGTGGGTTTCAAGTTCATTAAGCCACTTTATGGCGCTGTTTATTATAGCTAGTTCGCAAGCAAATATAGACAGTTCTTTATTGTATTTTACCTTGCACTGATGTATAATGACATTTTTGGGTTGATACACTACAAAAGCCGCGCCTGCTATTTCAAGTTCCTCATTTTTGCTACCGTCAGTGAAAATCTGGGTGTAATCCACATATTTATCTGTTACATAGTTTTGAGCTATAGAGCCACTGTTTGGGTCGTGGTCGGATTTTTTAATTAATGTTGTTAGATGTAAGTCAATATTTGGTTTTGATAGATTTCTTAAGCTAAAGTATGTAGGTTCCTGAGTTTTAATGTCAATAGTCTCATAATATTTGCCTAGCTCGAGCACGTTCTGCGCGTACGGGAGACCACTCTTCTTTTTCCTTTTTTGGTAGGCCGGGTATTCAGTAACCCTAAGGTTAATTGGGAGGTGTGGTCCCATAGATAGCGTGCGCGCGCGGTATTTTAGTTGGTTAATTTGCCTTTGTTGACCCAGTTCTATCATTCCACATTCAGCGTGCAGCAGAACGGTGCTTGTAGATTTACGTGTACCAGTTATAATTTTAAGTGCCGTATTTTGGATTACTTGTAATTTATTGAGTAATGTTTCACTGGCTGAATTGTACGCAATGCTTCCGTTGTTTATTTTTGCCCAGATAGTGGCTTTATAAATATGCATAAGGGCTTTTTTATCCGTACCCCAGTTGTTTCTTTGGATGCATTTTAGAAAGTTGAGGTCCTTTTGGCAGCGTACAACTAGTTTAAGGATGTGGTCTTTCCATGTTAAATATTTGTCAAATGTCATACCCAAAAAAGTAATGTTGTCAAGAAGCGGAAGAGGAGCACCACATAGAGTAAGTTGTGGGGGGTTAGGGGTTTTCTTAGATCGAGGTGTCTTATAGACTGTTCACATGTTTTCACTATATACATATAGAGAAAACTGCCCCACCCCCTGGTGGCCATGTTTTTCAAATGTTCACGACTATTTTCAAAATTGTCCAAGATATCCACATAATTATTGTTTTGACCAAATTTCTAATGATTAGGCAAAAAATATGACTTCTAGAGTGTTCACAAGCTTTTTTACTATATAAATATAAGGAAAAAGACCCCTCCCCCCTTGCGGCCATGTTTTTTAACCGTTCCAAACCATTTTCGAACTCAACCGTCGTATCCAGGAAACAAATGTTCTGACCAAATTTCATGAAGATTGGACCAAAAAAGTGACTTTTAAAGTGTTCAAATGTTTTCACTATATACATATTGAGAAAACTGCCCCGCCCCCTGGCGGCCATGTTTTTTCACCGATCTGGACCATTTTCGAACTCATCCAAGATATCAATGAAACAAATGTTTTGACCAAGTTTCATGATGATTGGGCAAAAATTGTTACTTCTATAGTGTTCACAAGGTTCCTCAATAGCCATAAAAGGGAATACTGCCCCGACCCCTGGCGGCCATGTTTTTCAACGAACCAGAACAATTTTTGAACATAACCAACATATCATTAAGACAAACATTTTGACAAAGTAACATGAAGATTGGGCATCAAATGTGACTTCTACAGTGTTCACAAGGTTTTTATTTTGTTTGACCTAGTGACCTAGTTTTTGATCAAGCATGACCCAGTTTCGAACTCAGTCAAGGTATCATTGGGACAAAAGTTCTGAACAAGTTTCATGAAGATCGGACAATAAATGTGGCCTCTAGAGTGTTCACAAGGCAAAATGGTGACGACGGACGCACGGCGGACAAAAAGCAATCCCAAAAGCTCACCATGAGCACGTTGTGCTCAGGTGAGCTAAAAATCAAGAATAAAATTAAAAAAAAAAGAAGAAAGTAACCCTCAGCAGGGCTCGAACCACTTAACCCTGGAGTAAAAAGTCTACCACTTAAACCACTCGGCCATCCTTCCGTATACAATGCCAGATGTATTTTATACTTTATATAAGCAACCCTCGTAGTTTCACAAAATATAGCGACAACAACAGAACTCTCCAAATTATTAAATCGTTTCGCGTTGCAACGCTTTATAATTTTCAGGTGTTTACATCGTCAAAAGATGCATATAATGGCTATTTGAGAGCATGGGAAATCATCCGAAATGTTCAGTATTACTGTTTCCACTCAAATATATTAACTATAACGAAAATTTGCGAATCTAAAACAACTTTTTTCAATTTTGTCAATTTACCAAAACGTGAAAAGGCCCCTTTAAGTATGATAATTAAAAAGGGATTTCCAGCCTATTCCACCTTAATTTAGCGCTGTAATTGCACCATTCACTTGTTTATTAAGTTAGGGTAATTGGGGGAAATACAAAAATTCCCAATGCTAATTAATTTTCTGATACATGTTTAAATTCCTAGTCTAGATATCACCTTATCAAACGCTTCATTGCTTTAATTAAATACTTTGTCGGCTTGATTAGCTAATTTGATTAATTTGTTGGAATTAGTGAATTTTCTTAACTGCAGCGGTCCTTCATAAACCCATTTATGCCTAGTGTCTAGAAAAAAGGCCTAGGCAAACAGCAAACACTCTGCACTTTTTGCTTAAAGGAATTCTGTAACAAATATTTTAAATAAATATACTAGACATCCCTAATTTTGGAAATAAATTGATCCAATTGAGAAGGATGGGAGAGTCCACTAGACATAAATGGGTAGTGCAAATGTCTATTCCTATTAATCACCATCCTATAAGATACTTAATTAGCTTAGTTGATAGAACATCGACTTGCTATGTTTTGAGTCTAAAGTTTGATTTTTAATTGAAATAAGTGAAATTTTTTACTAATTTAGTTGATGGGAGTTAGTAGTTAAATCTTTTTCTCAATTATTGATACAGTTTACATCATTAAAACAGAACAAAAAGTGTCCCTATTCCAAATAAAATCCTTTCTGAACTTCCAGAAATAAATATATATGGGATTGGGATGTTTGTAATTGTTAGTAATAACTAAGATTTGCATAATCAAACTGAAGATTTAATTTTACCCGAGATTTGATAACCTTTTGAAAATCATTAGTTTAATTAACGGATTTATATTAAATGCTGATTTAATGATTATTTTATTAAAATATTATATAAATATAACATTTAGTAAATCATTATCTAAAAAATAAAAATGATATTAATCACTAAAGGCAATTTAATGATTTTCCTGGATTTAAACCCAAAAATCAATAACTAAGATATATTTCTTTTCTTTTCAGTAATCTTAACACTAAGAGATAAAAAACTACTAATCAGAATCAAAACCAATCCAAGTCTCATTAATCTGATTAATCTAATGCGTCTTTTCCACACAAGAGTCGAATGAAAGAGTCCAGTGAATGATGCTGACATTATACTACTTTAATGCACTTTGGTCACTCTCTGGTTTTGAAGACCGAGGTTGAATTTACACCGAAGTCTGGTGCTACCATGCCCTCTGTGTACACAAAAGCGAACAACTAAAGTGCCTTCAGCTCTTTGGTGCTTATCATCAAGGGAAATTATTATTGTAGTAGTATAATTCTGTGGGTTAAGTTCCCATATAATGAGGCCGTGACAGAAAGTACATAATTATATATACCACTTAATAACTAATTTAGGCCACAATTATCTGTTTCTCCTGTGTGTTTTTTCTGAGCTGTAATATCTTCTCTGCTCGATTGGCTAAAAAGATCAAAATGAAGCAGAACAAAGGTTTATTGATACATGATATTCTTCATATGTAAGCTACTGGGCATCCGAAAACCCAGAAATTTTGGATAAGTGTAAGATCAAGAACTTCAAGTATTGGTTTATTTTATTTTTAAATGCATCTTTTACACATGGTTTTTAATTTTCATTGTTATCTTTGAATTAAATGGGTAATTACAAGTTTACACAAGTTATCTAAAGCTCTGTTAAACTCTTATCAAAAAGATTAAAACAAGGAACACTTTAGAATACTGGGTAATTTTATTTACACATACGTAAAACAAAAACTTTCTGTTAAAATGATCATACCGCAAAACTTATATGCCATAACTTCCTACCAATATACAATGACTGTACAATGTTATATAATAACAAGAAAAGACTGATCTATAGTTGCATCAATTAATATTTTAAGTTCCCCATACATGTCAGTGATAAAACAAGAGCACCGCCTTGCGGGTGCAGACCGCTCATATATATTATTTTTAAAGGTCAAGGGACCTATCTCAATTTCAATCACAAAGGAGGGAGGGTTGGAGTGGAGAGGGTGTATAGTGTGGGGTGTGGTCATTTATTACATTATCTTCTAAGAATAAAAAAAAATGCTAAAATTTTTATATATTTTTTGGGGGGAAGGGCGGGGGGGATTCTTGACGGTAAAAAATAAAATAATAAAAATAAGTATGGGTGTATTTTAACCGTGTCAAAAAATTATTTTTTTTGGGGGGGGGGGGGGGAGTTGGGGCGGGGTATAGTGTGAGGGTGTAGTGGTCATTTATTAGATGATCTTTAAAAAAACACAAAAAAACACAACTTTTTTTTGGGGGGGGGGGGGATTCGGGGGGGAATGGGGGATGGTTTGGGTGGAGTCTATTGTGATATGTCAGGTAAGAGTTGTTTTGTCAAAGTATCAATCAAATCTAATCATAAATAAAGAAGTTATGGCAATTTTAGCAAAATTTAATAATTTGACCTTGACAGTCAAGGTCATTCAAAGGTCAAGGTAAAATTCAAGGTGCCAGGTACAGTACCCTCATGATAGCATGAAAGTATTTTAAGTTTGAAAGCAATAGCCTTGATACTTTAGAAGTAAAGTGGATCTAAACACAAAATTTAACCATATATTCAAAGTTACTAAGTCAAAAAGGGCCATAATTCTGTAAAAATGACAACAAGAGTTATGCAACTTGTCCTTTACTGTCCCCTTATGATAGTTTGTGAGTGTTCCAAGTATGAAAGCAATATCTATGATACTTGAGGGGTAAAGTGGACCAAAACACAAATTTAACCAAATTTTCAATTTTCTAAGTATAAAGGGCCCATAATTCCGTAAATGCCAGTCAGAGTTACATAACTTTGCCTGCACAGTCCCCTTATGATAGTTAGTAAGTGTTGCAAGAATGAAAGCAATAGCTTTGATACTTAAGGAATAAAATGGACCTAAACACAAAACTTAACCAAAACTTTCAATTTTGTAAGTATAAAAAGGGCACATAATTCTGTCAAAATGCACGCCAGAGTTATCTAACTTTGCCTGCCCAGTCCCCTCATGATAGTCAGTAAGTGTACCAAGTTTGAATGCAATAGCATTGATACTTTCTGAGAAAAATGGACATAAACGCAAAACTTAACCGGACGCCGACGCAGACGCCAAGGTGATGACAATAGCTCATCATTTTTTTTCCAAAAAATAGATGAGCTAAAAATGAACTGAAAAACATTGAGAATTATATAATTAATAACCAAACACAGCTAAGTAGCTTGTTATTTACACTCAAGCAATTGACTTCAATTTTTATATACACTTGTAAGAAAAGATAATTATTTAATTATCTTTTTATATTAGAAAACTTCAAAGGGCTTAACTATTCATATTTTAATAATTTTTAAATGGACAAAAAATCCTTCAATTCATGGTGAAACAAACTTTTAACTGGTTTCTGCAGAGGTGATAAAGCAGCTATTAAAATATGTGCAACATAAGAATCAGCCATTAATCAACAATAAATCAATATAAAACATTTTAAAATTACAAATATATTCTTCAAACAAACTAGAAATGTGTCACACACATAATTCTCTCACAACACATGTTCAAGTCATGTTCTGAGAAAACTGGGCATAATGCATGTGCGTAGTGTCGTCCCAGATTAGCCTGTGCAATCCACACACTTTCCGCTTTTGTGACATTTTTCGTTAAAATAAAGTCTCTTCTAAGCAAAAATCCAATTTAAGCAAAAAGTGTCGTCCCTGATTAGCCTGTGCGGACTGCACAGGCTAATCTGGGACGACACTTTACGCACATGCATTATGCACAGTTTTCTCAGAACACGACTCATTAACACATTTGGACACAGACAAATCCACTACAGCAAACAAGACAAAAGGCCAAAACAAGTTGCCGGTCAAAGACAAAATTCCCTCAAAATGATCATCTACACATTCAGCTCTGAAAATTTGAGAACATCTGCCAAGCTGTTCACGGAACTAAATACCAAGTACAGATAATTATGGAAATATATATTTTATAGTTGAAAAACATAAACTCTTTAATTCTGCCAAATGTTGTATAAGCAAAGATTCCTTTATTAATGATCATTTTAACATGAAGGTAATTCAGCTGTGAAATATTGAGCAAGATCCGCCCAATAGGTAAAGCAGAGTTGAAAACACAATAATACAGGACAACATATTCCACAGTAAAAAACTGAACAAATGGAAAAATTATGCCGAATTTTGTTGCAGCAAAAATTCCTTTCCTTACAATCATCTACACATTAAAGTTTATCAACTGTTCAAGTTTGAGCGAGAAGTAATTTAATTTTGAGCAAGATCCACCCTTGAGTAGAAGAGAAGTTCAAAACATAAGTTTCTTGACGTACATATGTATGTTTTGTACAGACGGACAAGCACACTGCTTAATGCCTCATTTCAGCATTTCTTAAAATATAACAAGAGCTGTCACATTTTTCTGCTTTGATAGTATATCATCTGGTATAATGACCACAAAGACATATTTTAAGTAGAATATCTGAAGTAGTTTATGTAAACTTATTTTTTTTTTTAAAACAAGGGCTGTTTGTAAAACATGCATGCCCCCCATATGGGCTGTCAGTTGTAGTGGCAGCCATTGTGTGAATACGTTTTTTGTCACTGTGAACTTGATCTTTGAACTAGTGACTTGAAAATCAATAGGGGTCATCTGCCAGTCATGATCAATGTACCTATGAAGTTTCATGATCATAGGCCTAAGTATTCTTGAGTTATCATCAGGAATCCATTTTACTGTTTTGAGTCACTGTGACCTTGACCTTTGACCTAGTGACCTGAGAATTAATAGGGGTCACCTGCCAGTCATGATCAATGTACCTATGAAGTTTGATGATCCTAGGCGTAAGCTTTCCTGAGTTATCATCCGGAAACCATTTTACTGTGTCGAGTCACCGTGACCTTGACCTTTGACCTAGTGTCATGAAAATCAATAGGGGTCATCTGCAAGTCATGATCAATGTACCTATGAAGTTTCATGATCCTAGGCGTAAGCGTTCTTGAGTTATCATCCGGAAACCATTTTTCTGTTTCGAGTCACTGTGACCTTGACCTTTGACCTAGTGACCTGAAAATCAATAGGTGTCATCTGCGAGTCATGATCAATGTACCCATGAAGTTTCATGATCCTAGGCGTAAGCGTTCTTGAGTTATCATCCGGAAACTGTTTTACTTTTTCGAGTCACTGTGACCTTGACCTTTGACCTAGTGACCTCAAAATCAATAGTGATCATCTGCCAGTCATGAGCAATGTACCTATGAAGTTTCATGATCCTAGGCCTAAGCGTTCTTGAGTTATCATCCGGAAACCATCTGGTGGACGGACGGACGGACCGACATGTGCAAAACAATATACCCCCTCTTCTTCCAAGGGGGGCATAATAAACAAGAAATGTAACCCTGCAGAGAAAAGAGATTTTCAACTTTACTCCCCAAAAAAGTTAAGTTTAAAAGCAAGGTATACACCTAAGCTACCTACACAAAAATAACAGTACAATATCACCATCCATACAAGACCATTTACAATTTCGAGTGACAATGACCTTGACCCAATTTGTCTCAAATGTGAACCTGTCCATGGTCTGCATGTAAGCTACTTATAAACGCAATTACAAAATTACAGCACGATACCTCTTAAATACAATCAAGGAATCGAGCTGAAACACTTAATATTCTTAGTTACAGTGACCTTGACCTCATTGGCCCCACATGCAGTCCCAGACTAGATTAGCCTGTAACCTTCCTACATACACAGTTTCAGTAACCAATTGTATAAATATGGATAATTTAAGCCAATCTAAAAGATAATCTTTGGTTAAATTTTTCCGTTTTTGGATAAGTTATCCAATGTTGTTATCCTATTGTATAAAATTAAAGTTGCATTCGATATCTTTAAAGGAATTGGTTCAAGTTAGCTATAAAAAAAACCTGATGCACATTGTATCTGGTTGCGGTCAAGACGGTTAGAAGTGTCATTTCAGATGACAACAGCTTTTGTGTCTGACAAAATATATAAAGCAATATCGAGTTGCAAGAATAGATTAGTAAACTTTTCTTATGAGGAAATGTTGTAAAGGGATTTTAAAGTTTGACAACATTTTGTAAAAGAAGTTTTCAAGTTCATTTTTCAAATGAGTTTCCATACTCCATCTTAACAAATCAAAAAGCATAAACAAGGGAAACTAATTGAATAAAATCCAATAAAATGCAAATAAATCACTTTAAAAGTATTTTTTATAATAATCTTTGTATTATAAGATCCCATCCCATTAACTTATTTACTGTCTTGCATGATCTAACTCAAATCAACATGTCTGAAACAGAATTGCATGCAAGATAGAGCTGGTACTATAGTTACCAACTATTCTTTTAGACAGAAGCATTAAAAATCATCTTAGATCTCATAAAAAATTCTTCTAAGTTTGCATATAT
Organism: Dreissena polymorpha; assembly: GCF_020536995.1. NCBI lineage: Eukaryota > Metazoa > Mollusca > Bivalvia > Myida > Dreissenidae > Dreissena > Dreissena polymorpha. The sequence continues at coordinate 52,644,838 of NC_068360.1, forward strand.
ACAGGCTACCAATTTTGCTTATCTCACAAACTGAAATTAGGCTAATTGAATAATACTGTAATAAGTGGTGGTAACTGGTAAGTCACGCTAAAAATCAAAAGTTATGAACATATCACTTCAAGAATATTATTTATTAATGGTCTAAGTTTATACATAATATATTCCTGAATTCGGGCCTTAAACAAGCTCTTGAAAAGAAAATCTACTAAAAATGGTACAAACTTGTTCATATACCTATCTGGGCTGTAAAATTTATTTCTCTGGCAAAATATTATTTCACTGACAAACTAGAGATGTGTTTGTCAGAAACACAATGCCCCCCAATGCGCCGCTTTTTTTCTTAACTTTGACCTTGAAGGATGACCTTGACCTTTTACCACTCAAAATGTGCAGCTCCATGAGATAAACATGCATGCCAAATATCGAGTTGCTATGTTCAATATTTCAAAAGTTATTGCAAAACTTTACTGTAACTTAGAAGGTTAAAGTTTTGGGACAGAATGACGGAATGACAGACAGAAAGACAGACAGGCAAAAAACAATATACCTCTGATCATTCAATCCGTGGGCATAAAACCCTCAACTCTGAGAAATCTGAAAATCAAAGATACGTTTAGTTTGTCAGAATATGTATGTCCCATATATTCACATAGAATCACGCAATTAAAGGGGCCTTTTCACGATTTGGTAAATTTACAAAATTTAAAAAAGTTGTTTCAGATTCACAATTTTTGTTTTAGTTAAGATATTTGTAAGGAAACAGAAACATTTACCATGCTCTTAAATATCCATTAAACGCATCTTTTGACGATTCAAAAACCTGAAAATTATAAAGCCTTGCAACGCGAAACGATTGAATAATTTGGAAAGTTCTGTTGTTGTTGTTACATTTTGTGAAACTACGAGAATTGCTTTTATAAAATATAAAATACATCCCTCATTGTATGAGCAGGGTTGGCAGAAAGGTCTAAGCGGTAGACTTTTACTCCAGAACTCCAGGGGTCAGTGGTTCGAACCCAGTTGAGGGTTACCTACTTTTTTTTTATTAATATTTTTTTTAAATTTTATTCTTGTTTTTTACTGGAGCTTTTTAAATGCAATTTTTACATTTATCAATATAAAGCATTTAATGACAAACTTCAATATCTGCCAAAATCTGTGAAAAGGCCCCTTTAAATGAAACAGTTACGGCCAAATGTATGCAGATAAGCTGCAAAGAAAGTGCATATGAAGATGACCATTACAGTGCAAATTCATTGCAAACTTTCAAAATTTCAAGCAACAAAAATATAAACCTGCTTAGGGTTTACAAAAAGAATTGCAAGGCCTAACATTTAACGCAGAGGTTTCTTGTTTCTTGCTGAGTGCACATCATGATGGTTTTCTGCAGACAAACATGACACTGTCGTAAGTGTAGGTGAGCATGGAATGCGTGTTCTGGGTGTACGTGGACTTTACGTTCAACTTTTCCATCTGATAAAGTGAAACAAAATAATTGTGAGACATTCATGTAAAAGTTGTATTACAATCTAACAAAACAGTCACTTAAGTTCTTATGTAATGTTTAAACATTATGAATGGATATAAGCCCATTAAAGTATTAAGCTTTACCACACCTTGTCACAGAAGTGAAGGATCACCCCCCCCCCCTCGCCTACCCGAGCCTAATTATCCTGCGTAAAGTGATATGTTGGTATCCGCCTAGCGACAGGGAAGTCACGTGTTTGATCCCCACTGTGGGGGTATTCTTTAGATCTCCCAGAAAGACACCGAGTACTGGTTTTAGGCCCAGGAAACAGACTCGGGAAGGTTTCAAATAAGTACGTAATTTAAAAGCAATAAAGCTAAAATAAATAGGTTTAAACTGAACTAAAACAAAGTACATGAAATACGTAGCAAGTTGTAACAATGAAAAATGGGGCCACTTTTGACCCCACAATTATTGTGTGAATTTTTTCTTTTTTTTCCTTTAAAGGTCCATATAATCTGACCCATTAATTGTGGCATATATTTTTGCCTATAAAGTCTATAGTTACAAAATAATATTATAGAATTCTAATTTGAAAAAGGGGCATCACTTTTGTACTTGTTAACGCAGAATGATACAAATCATTTATGCATAATCTAATATCATATGGAACAGTCCAAGCAAGTTTGAATGTTGAACACTTTCATTTTTACAATGTCATGAAAATATAAAAAGAAAAGCATCTTGGGACAAAGACATTTGGGTTGCACACACTATAACTGCAGAAGTTATTCATAACTGCAGAAGTTATATGAACAATAATTCAGCAATAGGATGTAATTTAACAATAAGATAAGCCAAAGCAATTACACCACTGGTAGCAGGTCTTACCTCAAATACGAATCCAATCTTCTCTATCACATTTCTCACATCCTCCCAGGCCAGTTCTATGGACACCTCATTGGGCATATCAGCATAGTGGTACAACAGTGGCCCTGAAGATGTATTTAGTTTTACTCTCATGCATAATCAATTGCTGTCAAATGAGTGTCGACCAAACATCAAATAAAGCCAGGAATCGAAATGTAAACCTTCTGATCACTTTCCCCAAATTATTACTTTGTTGCTTATTTTTTGGAACTATTCTTTTGTGAAATAAATATTTGTTAACTATATGCTCACCTGCTGTAACAGTATATGTATCATGTATTATGTACCATGTGAAACATAATGAAGATCTGCTCTATTCATGCAATAATGCTTTTTATCTACAGAATTTAACAGTATTTAACATTATCTAACTTATTATTATTTCTTTAAAGATTTTTGCATGAATGATAATAAGCAGTTGTTTCATAGTTGTTATGGTGTAGTGATCAAGGTGTCTGGCGATAATCGGTCCAAAACTATTATGCAGTTGTTTGTTCTTTTCACGTTTTTAATAGTATAGTCATGAGAAATGAAGTTCTACTTTTGTATGCAGCTAATCAAATGGCCATGACAAAAATAAAATTGTCTGAAAGTTTTATGGTAACCATCAACTAATGCACAGAAATAATCAGTTTTTAATTTGATCTGGTCTCCCCACTCATTCCATCCCGCAAAACCCTTAAGGTGTCGCAACTCAGTATATGATTCCTGGTTTGGTATGTACACATGGGGCGCATTCTTTGAATTTCCTACACCATCAAGTTCTGGTTCTTACCCCCTTAAAGGGGCCTTTTCACGTTTTGGTAAATTGACAAAGTTAAAAAAAGTTGATTCAGATTCGCAAATTTTCGTTGTAGTTATGATATTTGTGCGAAACAGTAAAACTGAACATTTACCATACTCTAAAATAGCCATAATATGCATCATTTGACCATTTTAAAACCTAAAATTATAAAGCGTTGCAATGCGAAACGATTGAATAATTTGGATAGTTCTGTTGTTGTCGTTATATTTTGTGAAACTACGAGGATTGCTTATATAAAGTATACCATACATTCTTCATTGTATGAGCACGGATGGCCGATTGGTCTAAGTGGTAGACTTTTACTCCAGGACTCCAGGGGTCAGAGGTTCGAGCCCTGTTGAGGGTTACTTTTTTTTTCTTTTTAAAATTTTATTCCTGATTTTTTACTGGAGCTTTTTAGATCCAATGTTTACATTTATCAATATAGAGCATTTCATGGCAAACTTCAATGCATTCCCAAATCTGTGAAAAGGCCCCTTTAACAGGCTAACAGTGTCACCCACGCTTTTCGTGCAACAAACAAAAACTAATTCAACTAAGGTTAATAACATTCTACTTCTTAGGCTGGTCAAGTTATAAATTGAGCCTTGTTAGGGGAAATCTGGGTTTAATTCATTAAGTGACTTCACAGGCTAATCTGGGATGACACTTCACACTTATACATAAAGCCCAGTTTTCCCAGAACAAGGTTTAATTCAATGAAAGTACCTAGGTTTACCCAGTACCCGCCAGTCTTCAAGATTTCGTAGATCTTCTCCACATAGGCAATGATGTTGTGAGCAGTGTCAATGAAGAACACAGTGGCTACACAGTCAAATGTCTCTAAAATATACATACATTTATAGACTGTGCACATTTGGCTATTAAAATACATCAAATTATGTTAGATCGAATATACATCAAGGGCCAATTAGCATACATAAATTATTTTCTTCCCATCATTTCACATCATCCATTAAATAAAACATGATTTCATGAAATGTTGGAAACAAAACCTAACTGTCAACAAGGGCTGTTTGTAAAACATGCATGCCCCCCATATGAGCTGTCCGTTGTAGTGGCAGCCATTGTGTGAATACGATTTTTGTCACTGTGACCTTGACCTTTGACCTAGTGACCTGAAAATCAATAGGGGTCATCTGCAAGTCACGATCACTGTACCTATGAAGTGTCATGATCCTAGGCAAAAGCGTTCTTGAGTTATCATCCGAAAATCAGTTTTCTATTTCGGGTCACCGTGACCTTGACCTTTGACCTTGTGACCACAAAATCAATAGGGGTCATCTGCAAGTCATGATCAATCTACCTATAAAGTTTCATGATCCTAGGCGTATGCGTTCTCGAGTTATCATCTGAAAACCATTTTACTATTTCAGGTCACCGTGACCTTGACCTTTGACCTAGTGACCTCAAAATAAAAAGGGGTCATCTGCGAGTTATGATCAATCTACCCATGAAGTTTCATGATCCTAGGCGTATGCATTCTTGAGTTATCATCCAGAAACCATTTTACTATTTCGGGTCACCGTGACCTTGACCTTTGACCTAGTGACCTCAAAATCAATAGGGGTCATCTGCAAGTCATGATCAATCTACCCATGAAGTTTCATGATCCTAGGCGTATGCGTTCTTGAGTTATCATTAAAAAACCATGTTACTATTTCGGGTCACCGTGACCTTGACCTTTGACCTAGTGACCTCAAAATCAATAGGGGTCATCTGCGAGTCATGATCAATGTACCTATGAAGTTTCATGATCCTAGGCCCAAGCGTTCTTGAGTTATCGTCTGACAACCACCTGGTGGACGGACCGACCGACAGACCGACCGACCGACAGACAGACCGACCGACATGAGCAAAGCAATATACCCCCTCTTCTTCGAAGGGGGGCATAAAAAGTAAATGATGGGTAAGGCTATAATCCACTTCGAAATAGATTATTATTTGTAATCAAGTGTGTTTGTCTTAATTTGTTGTTGTTTTATCACTTCATCAGTCAAAACATGGCAGTAAGTTAACTTACCAAGACTGTTCTTACCTGACTAAGCATAGCCATTCTAAGAAAATTACTTATTCCAGGTACTTACAATCGCCAAACACAAATAAGACTTAAGGGGGGGGGGGGGGGAGGAATGGCATTTAATGATCAGTAAAAATGTGGACAGGCTAGAATTCAATCTTCACTACTCTGGATTGGCACTATAACAATTTCAGTATCTAGACACAAAATAATTTTGAAAATTTGAAGCTGACGAATAAACAAGTGGGCCATGATGAACTTTCAACACTCACATGAGTTAAAGATGCATGACGATTGTCGAAAAGTGACCTGACTGCCTAGCATGAACCCACTTGATCCAAAACTAGCCCTTTCCCACTCAGATCCAAAGTGGAAATGTCAATGTGCAAACAGCATAAAACCAGAACAGTCTGCAAGTAACTCGCAGTCTGTTCAGGTTTTATGCTGTTTGTTACTCATCAGTATCTAAGGGTTCGAAACGAAGCCTTTAAAACTTGAATCTAGTAAGAAAGGTCTGAATTAAATTTAACTTTCATATGGACTACAAATGCGTAAAAATACGTATCTAAGTGGTAAAGGGATAAATATGGCATTTATATTTTCAAGATAAACATGATTATCAAGATTGAGTCATAAATGTGGCTTCTTGTTGAATTATATGGTTTTCCTAAATCTTTACCTCATGAGTAAGTTTTTGACCCCTCTTGACCCAGATTTGAACTTGGCTTGGTTATATTGTAACAAATTCTGGCCAAGTTAAAAATGAGTCATAAACGTGGCTTCTAGAGTGGCATGAAGTTTTTCTGATGACCATGTGACCTATTTTTGGACACATATGAACAAAGTCCAATATAGGCTATAATTGTCAAGATTAAAAAAAGAATATTTTTCATTGAGATTAAGTCATACATGTGGCTTCTAGAATGGTAACACAGTTTTTTTAATAGTTGACCTGGTGACCTATTTCTGGGACATACATAAACTCTAATTAATGTGGCCATACTGAGGTAACAAAGCTTTTGTAAGATTTGACATGGTGAACGAGTTTTTGGACGCAGATTCAAAATCAGAGTAGATAAAAATTCAAAACCTTGCATACTTTTTTCTCCCCTTTTTAAATTTTTGTATTACATCTTTACAACAGCAAGTTATTCTTTATTAACCTACTAGATAGTTAAAAATGATATGTATTATTTGTGCATATAATTTTATTGTAATACAATCAATTCTTGTGGTATGCTTTTTACAATGTCTATATATCCATAGTAAACATCTCTGGAAATATTAACTCATATTTGTGCTACTAACACATAATATTTTGTACGGTATGGAGCAGGATGGCCTCGACCTGAACATACCATGGACGAGGTAAATAAAGGCTAACACTCAATATATAAATTTAAAAAAAAAATCAAAACAATATTCACCAAGTTTGGATGAACAATTAGGCTGCTTGAGTGGTAAGTTAAGAAGGTTTGCTTAGATTTGACTGGATGACCTTGTTTTTCTTGACTATAAAACCCCTCTATGCGAGTGTACTAATTCAAGAGAATCCTGCCCCTATACCTGGATCCTGGTACACCTCGAGGAAATCACCGGCCGCCATAGAGAAGCTTGCATCCTCTGGGATTTCTGAGGTGTCCACGTCAGGAAACGTGATGGCTGCTGTTTGGTCTGCGTTGCGCACGTTGTTCGTCCACTGATGGACCCAGGGGTACAGGGTGTGACAGTTCACCTCTTTGCACCTGTGAATTTGAGTCAGTGATTCTTTTGATTCATATTTTACAGACTGCGCCTTTTGAATTGGAAAATATAGCGCGATAAACCATGACATTTGGAAAAATAAACATTATTAATATGATTATAAATTACAGTATTCCAGTTGCTAATAAGTACATGTTTAACTGCATTTTAAGTGTTATATAATGAAGTACTTCGTAAATAATTTTCTTACATTCAAGATAATGTTGAGTGAATATCCTTTCATATGCCTAAAAGTTTGACTTTTTGGGGAAAAATTAGGATAGATTTTTGGAAAAAATGTTTTTTTGCCATTGATAAACAGCCATTAGAAGGCAATACTTTGGAGTAAAAGTCACTGTGAGTATATTACTGGGTTATAGTTTCAACACAACATAGTCCATACAAAGCTGTATTACTAAGATAATATTTCTTTGCACTGTCCCTTTTTAAGAGAACAGCAATTTTTTATTTTCTGTTATTACTCATTATGGAGCTTAAACAGTGGCCATTAAACAAGAGCTGTCAGAGGACAGTGGCTCGACTATTCGAGTGCTTGACAGTATAACGTTAGCCATCATGGGGAAATTGTTCATATTCAATAATTTATTAGACGATCTTTCCCCCCCAAAAAAAGAATAATAAAAAAAAAATTGGGGGGGGGGGGGTAGGGGGGAGGTAGGGGGGGTGAGAGGAGGGTATAATGTGGGGTGGGGTAATTTATTAGATAATGTTTAAAAAAAAAATAGGGGGTGTGTGGCGGGGTAGGGGGGGGGGTGGGGGGATGAGAGGGGGTATAATGTGGGGTGTGGTAATTTATTACATGATGTTTAAACAAAAAAAAAATTGGGGGGGGGGGGCAGGTTTGGGGGGGAAGGGATTCTGGGTAGGGGCGTGGGGTATTGTTTGGCTGGAATCCAAATTATATAAGTGTAAAAAGGGCCATAAGTATGTCAAAATGCTTGATACAGTGGTATGCTCTTGTTTATAAGTTGGGGTAATGTTGGTAAACAAGTATGCAAAATATAAAAGAAATATGTCAAAGGATATAGGAAATATAATTTGGGGTAGTAAGCAAACTTTAACATTTGCTGCATATTGTAAGTGGAAAAGGGGCCATAATTATGACAAAATATTGATAGAGTTGTCTGCTCTTGTTTATAGGTTGGGGTGATGTTGGTAAACAAGTATGCAAAATATGAAAGCAATATGTCAAGGCACAATGAAAATATTTGGGGCAGTACGAAAACTTTAACATTTGCACACTAACGCAGACGCCGGGGTGAGTAGGATAGCTCCACTATATATATTTTATATATAATAGTTGAGCCAAAAACTCGTACCATAATTAAAAAAAAAAACATGTCACAAAATGTGGTTAAAAAAAGACCATTTTTGAAGGTTTCTACATTATTCCCAAAGATATATTTTTTGGTCTAGCAAACTGCGGTCTGACACAGAAATTTATAAGATGTTGTCTGACACATGTTGTTTAAACATGCATATATTTTTAGCTATTCAGGAAGCCAGATTGTTTGAAGATTTTATCAGGTGATCAACATTTTCAAAGCAAGTGACCCACATTCAAACTCAAATTCTGACCCAGTTTCATCAATATTGAATCATAAATATGGCCTATACAGTGGTACAAAAATTTATTTTATAAGATTTGACTTGCTGACCTAGTTTTTTTAGATGTGCTTAAACCAGATTCAAACTGGGCCTATATACAGTATTGCAAAGATAAACATTCTGACCATGTTTCATGGGCATTGAGTCATACATGTTACCTCTTCAGTGATAAATTGAGCCTTGTTCTGAGAAAACTGGGCTTTAAACATGTGCGTAAAGTGTCGTCCCAGATTAGCCTGGGCTAATCAGGGACGACACTTTCCGCCCCAACTTGATTTTCTGCAAGGAGGATATTCCTTGAAACTAAAAATACCAAAAAAGCGGAAAGTGTTGTCCCTGATTAGCCTGTGCGGACTGCACAGGCTAATCTGGGACAACACTTTACGCACATGCATTAAGCCCAGTTTTCTCAGAACGCGGCTCATTTAATGATATCAAGGTTTTTCAAAGATTTGAGCACATGAACTGGTGTTAGGACGCAAGTGAACTTGATTTAAAATCTGCCTGGTTATTTTTTACAATAAACATTCTGAGCAAAGCCTAGGAAGATTGAATGTAGCCTCCAGTGCAATAATGACTTCAAAGTTGCCGACAAACAACTCAGGCCTCGTGTTCACAAAACAATTTGCAATCAAAAATAAATTTTAACTGACATCGATTTTCATTTTTGCCTATCAACTACAATGGAAATCCATTTTAAATGACAAGCAAAATCGATTTTCGATTGTGAACACGGGGCCTGGTTGCATGCTGACGGACATAAGGTTATCAAAGAAGCTTACTTTGTGCTCATTTAAGCTAAAATTGATACCACACAATAAATTACTTCCCATTGTTCTGCAGACATAAAGATTTTACTTGCCACAATAATATTAACACATTACTCATTATGAAAACTTACTTGTTAAGAACAAAGTTGGATGAAAACAGCATGAACAGGCTAAATTCATTTCCCTGACAGCTGTAGCCTCGTCGTGCAAACTCAAAAGCCAGGCGACCTAAACCAGCTCCTGGTACTAGTATGTTTACTTGTGATGTTTCACTGCAAGGGACGTAATTATCTAAATAAAGCAAGGGAGAGAAGTCAGGCACAGAGTAATAAAAAAATTAATTTCATAGTGACAAGTGCAAGCAACAATACCACATGAAAAACTGCTGAAAATAGATGCAATGCTATTGTGACTTTATCAATTATCATCAGAAAAAACAAAGCTCCAATCTTCCATGTTGTTTGGCTGAAATATTATTTTAATCAACATCCATTGAAAACATTTTAAAAGCAGTTGTTTTGTATTTTATAATCCTACAATACATGCAAACTGCACTAGTTAACTATTTACTTGATTCAAAACCAACAATTCACACTAATGGAATACATGACTTTGAAAATCATAATGAAATGTATAATAGCAGCAATACATGAAAGCAAAATATAAAACATATAAACATAAAGTAAATTAATTTTTAATTAAAGCTGTTTTCCGATCAATAAACAATTTCTTTATATATTTTTTTCATGTTGCAACCCACACAAAAACAGTTTAACATGTAATTTAATACATAAAAAAGACATGCCCATAGGGCACAGATGCCCAAAAAATCCACCTATGTCAAAAACAAGCTGTTTAATGGTTGAATGTGACCTTTGACCCTTGACAAGTGCTTCATCAAAGGGCAGCATAAAAACAAAAAATATTTAAGTCACTTTCTCATGAAACTGGGCATAATGCAAGTGCGTAAAGTGTCGTCCCAGATTAGCCTGTGCCGTCTGCACAGGCTAATCTGGGAAAACACTTTCCGCCTCAACTTGATTTTCGGTAAGGAGGGACTTCCTTGAACTTAAAAATACCATAAAAGCGGAAAGTATCATCCCTGATTAGCCTGTGAAGACTGCACAGGCTAATCTGGGACAACACTTTACGCACATGCATTATGCCCAGTTTTATCAGAACGCGACTCATTTAAAAACCTACCAGTTGTCTGCTGGAAATCTCTTCACCACCTCGGCTATGACAGGATCATAACACACGGCCCGCTCATGCTGACCCTGGTCACTCCAGTCACGCACGAACTGCTTCAGTGTAGACTTCACCTTCTCCATGTCAGACAGGCGCGGCAGCGTGGACTTGGAGTCTGGCTCTTCCTCACCAGCCTGCGCACAGATTTATAAATATGAGCCTGGTTCTGGGAAAACTGGACTTAATGCATGTCAGTCAAGTGTCATCCCAAATAAGCCTGTGAAGTCTGCACAGGCTATTCAGGGTTAACAATTTCCGCTTAATCTGAATTCTTGCTTAGACGAAACATCCTTTAACAAAAAATATTATAAAAGTGGAAAGTGTCATCCCAGATAAGCTATGTTGACTGCATAGGCTAAGCTGAGAGGACAATTAATGCACATGCATCAAGCCCGGTTTCCCAGACCACTGATTCAATGCTTTGTATTCCTTTTTAAACTTATGTTATATTTTTGCATAATTTTGTAAAACCTTATAATACCCCAAAATAAAGTTTTCAATTTAATATGAAGACAGTTTTTTTCATTACATTTTTTATATTGTACGACTCTATGTCATGTGTCAGACTTACAAATATTCAATATACAACATCAATAACTGAATATCATAAGTTTTACTTTGGAAAGTGTGAGAGTGCTATATTGAACAATTTTATGTCGATGGACAGATGAATAATCAGACAGACAGATATCATTGGTTACATGATACAGTGATATATTCAAAATCTCATTAACAGGCTATCCGCTGCAAACATGTCTTTTGTTTGCAAAGAATGGCATATTGGCTAGATTATTTTTCATCATACTCCATCAATGTTTTACAAATTGTGAATCATTTAAAATATTATATATTTTCATTTGACAAGTTTGTTGTTTCTTTAATTCTTTCCCACTTTGAAGCCAAGTAAATCTGGTTATATGCATCCAGCATAAAACTGTTCATGTTTTATGCTGTTAGCTTCTTATCAGTATCTTCGGGTTTGAAATAAAAAAAATAAAACTTGCACTTATTTTATTTGATTTTCTCAGATACTGCAAATGGGTAAAAATGTGTATGAGTGGTAAAGGATTAAGACAACAGCAGTTCATTTTCTGTATGGTCCTACATTCGACATATTCTGTTGATTCTCGAAGATGTGCTCAGCATCTTGGGTGATCAGCTTGATTATCCGGCTGTTCTGTTCCACGCATGACCTACAAAAATTGGTATGTTATTTAATATTTACTAGTATCATCCATAATGATTACTAGTAACAAGCCTATTGCAAAGCAATATATGTCCCCTACCGGCTCCATCATTGTCAGAATTTATTTTTTTTGTTGCCATAGCAACCAGAATTTTTGACGTAGGAACAAAATGAAATGACGTGCATAATGTCCATATTGCAATCGATCCATGTTTTTCATGAAAAAATATGAAAAACTTTCAAAGTTATCGCAAGATCCAGAAAAATGTGACAGACAGACTCACAGAGCGCAAACAATAAGTCCCTTCCGGTGAAACCGATAGGGAACAAAAACAAGGGGGCCATAATGATCCTTAAGCACTCACCTGAGTTTATGGAAAGCGATTGTAGAAGATTTGACTTGGTAGAAGGCATGAAAGTGAGTAAAAGAACATTAGTATAGACCTAAATAAACAAGACATATGTTCATAAAGCATGGATGATAAATGTCAATTTTACAGTCCGTATAAGGAATTTTCATTGACAAATTTGGTCTTTGAAGTGTGACCTTGACCTTTGCAGTTAAGAGAGATGGGTTTAACATGCAACACATCCTCATGAAATGAACACCATTTTTCAACAAGTTATTTTAAAGTCCCTCAATATATGGCAAAGTTATGGCTGAGAAAAAGAATGCTCAAGCTTTTTTACGACCAAATTTGACTTTTGACCTCAAAATTTGATTTTGACCTTTGAGGTAGGGAGGATTGTTTCATACAAAATACCGTCCCCTCATGGTTTTTATATGTGTTAAGTTATCTTAAAAAATCCTAATGAATGACACAATTACAGTCAAAGGAGCTGTAAAGTTATGGCTAAGACAGGAATTTTCTAGCTGTTTTATGTCCAAATTTAACTTTTAACCTCATAGTGTTACCTTTATAATTATATACATACTGAACAGTTTCCATGTGCTTCAGGAAGTCTGGTATAAGCTGTTTGTGGTGACCTGGTAGCCCGTCATAATGCCTCAGGGAGTCTGTAATACGGCTGAGTGAAAATACTCTGAAAATATTAATATCAATATAGCTTAGATCACATCATTTCAGTTTTGTAGAGGTGTGAACACTTCTCTTTACTATAATATGTTCTTTTATCACACATGTTCTTTTTATTTACAAAAAATAATAATTCAACTTAGTCCTGAACAAAGTGCATCACTTGATTTTGTTGACCTTGCAGCATAATTAGCTCACTTTAAATAAATTTGAAATGCACAACAGTTGTTTTGTAACTGTTATGACTTTTAAAAAAATCTGCTACAGTAATTAAGGATGTTTACTAGGGTCATACATGTATGATGTTATTTGTGATTCTCGTTGAAAAGTAGGTAATTTTAATTCTGGACTTGTTTTCTTCATGTAATAATAAAGATTATGACTGTATGTAAATGTTCTGGTTCTACTAAGTTTAACAACTGTGTTGCATTACATGTAGTAACCTTTTTGAGCAATGTTGTGGAAATAATTGATTACACTTACGATCATTATTTTGTTTTTCCTTCCATACTCGACATAAAAATTACAGTATAGAACACACACAAAACCTTATCATCGAATCCATGTACACAATGTAAATGATACAGACAAAAGCCCACCACGCAGCTGCGGATGATGACCACTAATTGTATCATTTTTCTGACATACATATAGACATACCTATGAGACTCAAAATTGTTCTTTCAGCGTCTTCTATTTTTGCAATGCAAAATCCTAGACCACTCGACAAATGCTATATTGCATTTATATGTATACTTCACACAAAAATACAAAAGTTATTATTTTGCAGCGATCTGTTTTTTCATTATATGTTTTTTCACCGCAAAAATACAATGTTTTTCTCTAGTTTGTTTTGCTTCCTGTTTTCTGTTTCCCTGCATTAAGGAAACAAGCCAAATGCCACATGCTGTTTTACAACAAATCGCAGTAACTTTTTCCAAAGCAATTTTGCTTCCCTTAGAAAGTTAAATGTATTTAAAGCCCTTCAGAGATCGGGATATTTTTTTCCCTGATGAGATTACTTCCCCATATATGAAAACAACAATGGGCACTTACAAAGTTGAATGGGCACTTTGCAATAATAAATGGGCACTTCTTAAGATTTATTTTGGGTTAAAATTACAGACAATAGGAAAAAGCAGTGTCAGTAAAATTGCGACCCCATCAAATTTATTTCCAAGTCTGTGACGCAACTATATTGTTTAACATGTTAATTATATTAAACAAACCCGATATTATGGTAGATAAAAATAGTTTTACCTTGCAATTTGATAATTAGTATAAATAATACTTAGCGTGAGCACTGTAATAATCCAATAAAACACTGCCATTATTTACAATATATGTGTTTAGGAATTTTGAGAACACGGGCTTACGCCAAAGGCATAGTTAGGAATTATACAGAAAGTTTGTAAATTGGAACTAATTGGTATATCTCGAAAAATGATTGATAAATGTATTTGTCGTTTCAATGCTTAGGGCTGAGTAATTTCTGCATATCGGAACTCAACTTGCAAAAAACACTTGCTCAATTAACCGTTAAACTCCACCTCCGTTCTCTGCAAAAGATTTGAAGGCGGAGCTATGCATGTGCTATTATTAAATTGGACAATTGCTATTGAGGAACAAACACACGATTGGTTCTCCATGTTGATTGCCAGACAAAGGAAGCCAATTTTGTCGGCGAGAACGCAGAGTGCAATTTTTTTTTTAAATTTGAACTGACTCTATATTTACAATGCCAGTAAAAAAACACTTGCTAACATTAAACTTTGGATTAAATTATCAAAATAAAGCAAAAGCAAAGTTGAAAAATATGATTAAATTAGTTTGCATCAGTTCAAATAAGACATTTTGCGTTGTAAATCAAAGAGTTTTCATGACACAGACAACAACTAGCAAACATTAAAGCGACAACGCGGGGATCGATCTACCTGGATTGTTTTTCATGAATGATCTCGTAAGTCCAGAAAGCAAACAAATAATTTGTGTAAGAGAAGTTTTTCTTATACATGGATAAGATTATGCAACGGGCATCGCATTGTGTAATGATGCGCATCGAATTACGGAAATGATGCGCAGTTTTTTGTTTTAATGGGAAAAGAACGCACTGCGCACCTTTATCCCGATCTCTGGCCCTTCTTACTAAATTCAAATTTTTTAATGCTTTATTTCCAACCCTAAGATACTGATGAGTAGCAACCAAAATTTTTTTTGCCTGAATCCAGATTTATTTCGACTTTATTTGCTTCAGTATATATATTTATATATATATATATATATATATATATATATATATATATATATATATATATATATATATATATATATATATATATATTTGATATATTAATGTTATTGTTATGATCTTCATGCAATAATAAACCCTTAAAACTAATACTAGTAATTGTAACATTACAGTTGGCATCTGTATTCACGTTGTAGTATCCTCCAATTACTTTGAGTCGAGCGGTTAAGGAAACAAGTAAAAGAATTTCTATATTTAAATTCAAACAATGTTGCAATCAACGATGTACCTTTAAAGATTTATATCGTTCCTGTTAAATCCATGTCAAATTGTTTATTAACAGAGTGTTTAACAATGCAAAGCCGATAATTTCATACACACCCGCAAATTACATCCACTACGCGCATTGTTTACCTTGAGTCGAGACGTCAAATCCAAAAGCAAGAGCACTCGATTGCAATAGGCATGAGGTCAACAAAACTTCAAAAATTCGATTCACTAAACAAATTTATAGAAAATGAAAGATTAATTTTACTTTTTTATAACTTATTTTTACAATTTAACAAGTTTCTGTTTTATCGGTCAATCTTCTTTGAGCAACATTGACATAAAAACATGCTCACGAATTGAAAACATAACAATATTCACAATTTGTTCAAATCAATTTTCCGCATATTTGTTACTATTAAAAGATTTCATGAAATTATCATCCAATCGGGACAGGGTTTACCCACTGAACGTGTGTTTATTTTCGCGATGTGCGTGCACAAATTGTTCCATGAAACATTTTCTGGGAATCGGGGAAAACAGTATAAGAAATTTCTTTAAAATATACATGTATCAAATACACGGAATAGGCATACATTTGGGTTATTTCAGTTGAAGTAAGATTTTTTAATGCAATTAAACTGTTTTTTCCTTATTTAAGTCATGTCTGTAATTATTTTCAAGCGTAATAATGTTAGTAAAACACAATGCTCGAAGCGCATGAGTGTGACGTCATCACTAGAGCCACGTTCTTAATGTTCTTTGTTAATTAACAAAGTGATTGAAATTAGGTAATGCTCGAAATAAGGGAAGCGTACAATATTGCGGTATTTCAAGCTGTTTTTTGTCAGAATCCGTAACCCATTTGCTCTGAGAAAGCAATTTTATCTGTGATAATGAACAATATTTTGGATATTTGCGGTTGTAATCCATCGGAACCACGTTGAATAATCAAATTTAACAATATTCCGATTTATAATTTTTCAGTATTTTAGCCAATTTTTAACTTCCGGGCAACTGGTGACCACTGGCACTGATATAGGCACAGGGCCACTGTACATAAATGCATACTTCACTATGAAAAAGAACATAAGAATGATGCCACAAACCTATACGCTTTAAAAGAATTCAATATACGGACGAAATGTTCCCTTTCTTGTCGTTCATCATCTTTTTCTTTGTGGTTGTGAACTACTTCGGAATCGTCGATCATGGGCGCATCCATTTTGAAAGGGAGCTAACTCAGGGCTTGTGTATTTTTCGTCCAAGTTAAGAACACCCGAGATAGCGGAACTCAATTATTTGTTACCATATGCATTAACAATTTATGGACTTTTTAAAAATACAAATTGCTTCAAAATAATATATCAGCGGACAGGATGGTGACAATTAAAAAAAGTCTTATTTTGTTTCAAGAAAAAATATTCACATTAATAAAGAAACAATAAGGTGGGGGAAGAAACACACAACAATTCCCCAGTTGTCTATTTACAAGGATACCCATGCGCTCAATAATCGTTCTGCAGTAATGCACGATGATTCAAGATGATTCCTGTTGTGTTCTTCTGGCATTCCTGTGTTAAATGTTTTTAGTTTAGTTTAAACCTATTTATTTTAGCTCGATTGCATAACAAGCCAAGGGCTTATTTGAAACGGTCTCAATTCCGTTTCCTGGGCCTAGAACCAGTACTTGCATGGTGTCTATGGGGAAGATCTAAAGAAGGCTCCCACAGTGGGTATGGAACCCTTGACGTCCTGGTCACTAGCGGACACCATATCCTCTACGCCACGGCCAACTTGTGTTAAATCTTTTTCAATCTACAACATATTTTTTTTTAACCAACTGGTGTGGGGTTCAAACCAACAATGTAAAGAATCACACCTCGTTCTAACAATTGAGCCAAACAGACAGCTGATTCTTACCCAGGCATATTACAGATATTTTCGTCATGTGTATGCACCTGCATCCGTCCTAGCTTGTCCCAAATGTATCTTGATAATTTACATGTGTTTTAAAAATAGCTTACCACAAATAATAACTACCAATATATGGGATATCAGTCTCTTGTCCCAATCTCAAAGGTCAAGACCACACATAAGGGTAAAAGAAAAAGTTTGGCATTATACACCATTATACGACTTGCCAGGACTGTAACATCATCATGCATTTTTTAACTAATTCACTACAATTTTTCACCTTATCCAGAAGGTTTGTCGCATGTAAGAATCATGTCTCTTGCATAATTATAAAGGTCAATGGTTAAATATGAGCCCAACAGAGTTGTTTTGCACTGTTGCTTTGTCATTCATCAGTCAGTTTTACATAAACATGGGAAAAAAATCTAAAAAAAACCCCCAGTGTCCCTAAAGTCCCTATGGGTAAGGCCATATTTAATGTCAAAGGTCAAACATGGCCATCACAAAGCTTTCGCAGACAATAACTAATAAGTGTAACGCCTTTGTCCATTGCTCAAAGATGATGGGCATACGTAAAGATCAATGTTCAAATAGTGGCATGTAACAGCTTTTACATCATAATATCATTCAAATACACCTTAAAAACAACATAACACACCCTGTTGTGAGGCCATGTTGTGTGTAATGCCTATGTCATATGTCCAAATTATAATGTCACAAACATCTTATGCACATACTTATGTCTTGTTTCAAATAAAGCTGAACTTGTTGCAAACTGGCTTTTAGTTTGTTAATCACACCACTCTTACGAAACAAAAGTTTTATCATATTATGTCAGAAATATAATTTATCAAAATATTTATATTTACATCATGACTTCTCAAAATAAAGACACAGATAAACTTAATTAACAGACAGGATATAATAGGTAGGAAGACTGGGCAACTGTTTTGAGGATTTGGAAAGATGTTTCATGTTGTATTTGTCTATTTTTATCAGGTACAGATTGCTCGTTTTGTTTTGTCCAGCCTTTGATATCAGAGTGTGTGGACAAGCACACAATTGGTGTCATTCCAAACTCGGTTACTACTGTTTTTTTCCGCTTATCAAGTTGAGGTGCAAAGAAAAATGGCCTTAATCCATGAGGTCAGTATTGTCTTTTAATATTTAATCTCAAATTTAAGTAATTATGGGAATACTCAGGTGACAAAAGTGCACATGCTATTGTAACAAACACTTGGACACTCTTAATGCAAGGACAGAGAATGATACTGTGAAACTCCATCGAACATTATTGTCTCTCTATGGACGATAAATGAACTTTGTTATGGGAAAACTGGGCTTAATGCATGTGTGTTAAATGTTAACAGCTTATAGGGACCACACTTTTCGTTGTGAAATTTTTGTTTAAAGAAAACTTTTTCTAGCCAAAATTCCAGTTAAGGCAAAAAGTGTCCTCTCAGATGTCCGCACAGGCTAATCAAGACAACACTTTAGGCACATGCATTAAGTCAGTTTTTTCCATAACAAGACTCGAATGGTCGGCCTCACTTTCTATTGGTTCATAAATTGAGACAACTCTTACAGTATTTAATACTTGGGGAAAAAGAGTCGATTGTTAAAATATATCACTGTGTTTTGTATTACCTATTGCTGAATATCTGGCATGAAAATAATACTTTAAGGTATTTTCAATTATATCATTGTGTTCATATAAATAAACAAGAGGGCCATGATGGCCCTGAATCCCTCACCTGACTAACCTTGCTACAACAACTTAAATTCTATCAGACCCATATACAATCCCAAGCCAGATTTCAGCAATTAATACATTCAGACAAAATTTCATTAAGACGTTATGAAAACTGTGACCTCTTTCATCTACACAAGGTTTTACTAGAATTGGCCAGGTGACCTAATTTTTGACCCCAGATGACCCATATACGATCCAAAATCAGATCAAAATAAACATTCTGACCACATTTCATTAAGATCAGGTGAAAGCTATGACCTCTATTGTCTACACAAGGTTTTTCTATGATTTGACCTAGTGACTTTTTGACCCCAGATGACCCAAATACAATCCCAACCCAGATTTCATAAAGATTAACATTCTGGCCAAATTTTATTAAGTTTGGATGAAAACTGTGACCTCTACTGCCTACACAAGTTGTTTTTTTAACTTTGACCTAGTGACCTAGTTTTTTACCCTAGATGACCCAAATTCGATACCAACCCAGATTTTAACAAGACAAACATTCTGACTAAATTTCATAAAGATTGGATGAAAATTGTGACCTCTATTGTCTACACAAGTTTTTTTTATCATTTGACCTAATGACCTAGTTTTTCACCCCAGATGACCCAAATACAATCCTAACCCAGATTTCATCAAGATAAACATTCTTACCAAATTTCATAAAGATTGGATGAAAACTGTGACCTCTATTTTCTGCACAAGGTTTGATCTATTATTTGACCTAGTGACCTAGTTTTTGACCCCAGATGACCCAAATACAATCCCAACCCAGATTTCAACACGATAAACATTCTGACTCAATTTCATAAAGATTGGATGAAAACTGTGACCTCTATTGTCTACACAAGGTTTTTCTATTATTTAACCTAGTGACCTAGTTTTTTTGATCTAGTGACCTAGTTTTTGACCCCAGATGACCCAAATACAATTCCACCCAGATTTCATCAAGATAAACATTCTGACCATATTTCATAAAAATCGGATGAAAACTGGGACTTCTACTGTCTACACAAACAAATTGTTGACAGGCACACACACACGCATGCACAATGGATGCCGGACATCACACGGTCACATAAGCTCACCATGTCACTTCGTGACAGGTGAGCTAAAAAGTAAGTAATTATAACAAGTATCTTTTTTTTCCCAAGATAAATAACAACAATTAGTAAAATGATAGCCTTGCATGATCATTCCTATATACAATCACATGTATACATACAAGTTTTAAAACAGAATAGTCATCCCCATCATAATTATCATCATCATACAATAGTACAACAGTAACAGTACATTATAGTTATAAATCTACACAGCAATCATAATTGCACAAACAAATGAATTTACATATATATGATAAACAACACATTCGTCCATATCAGCAATTGTTATGAGATTCTTGAGCATTGCAAGACCCTGTCATCTTGATCTTTGAATGCAAAACTAACTGAATGTAGCTTTCCTTCCAAGTATCAAGCACGCCAATTTGAATCATCATAAGTCAAAGTTTTCTATATAGATAATCCGGAAACAAATTTCAAGTTAAAGCTCCTGTAACTGTGACCTTTGACTTGTTGATCTCAGAATCGACAGGTGTATTCCTTTCCTCCCAAAGTAACCAGAATAGTAATTTAGATGGTCACAGGTATAGTGGTATCTTGATATGTTGTGGAAATGAATTTCATGTTAAAAGCCAGGGTGACATCAGTTTGTGACTGTAGATCGTTGTGAGGAAGTGTAGCTCTGAGTAGGAAAGCAGCATGTTTGGCTGCATCGGCTAATTTGAAGATGGACAAAGGTGAAACAAAGGGTAAAGGGAGGTTTGCTAAATGTTGATACAACTTTGTCAATTACGAGTAGGTCAGGCCAAACAAAGGGTAAAAAATGTTTTGCTAATGTTGAAACAACATGGTCTATTACGCGTAAGTCAAGTGTGATGAAAGACATTAAAAAGGACTTGGAAGCAAATGAAGATGCCCTAAATCTAGACGTGCTGGACGAGGATGATGAAAACAGTGCATACATTTGGGCTAAGCAGATAGAGGCACTTACAAAGTAAGGAGTGTATAAGAGCACTTATTTGGCCCTGCCAGCAGTGATAGATGACGACTCAGAGAAAGCAAAGAAAGGGAAGTCCATGCAGTGTAAAAACTGAAAATGCTGGAATTGGTTTGAGAGACTCTGTGATGAAACAGGACGTTGGAAATGCGGTAACAGTGCAAGTTTTTCAAACATTGTATATTAAGTTGCCAAAAGCTTTTGTTTTTAACACCTAGTTAACCAATAGTCAGATATAGCATTTGAATGACCTTAATGTAACAGTGTTATTGTTTTTTTCATAATCCGGTCCTTTAATCGGCCCCATTTCCAATTGAAAAAGTATATAATTTTTCCAAATGGGAGATAAAAATTCTTTATGGAAGGTTTCCAAACAAATTTAATTTTTATCTTTTTTAGATGTCAATATTTTGTTCAACTCCCTTCAGTAGGGTGACCTTAATCTTTGACCTGTTGGCATCAAATTTAATAGGCTTCTTTCTTTCGTGCCAAGAAGCCAGCATACAAATTAATATGATGGCCATTGAAAACATCCTACAGATCTGGTGCAAAAATGTCGGACAAATGGCACACAATTAGATATGGCATAACAGGGGCAATATTTGACAGGCAACAGACACATGCTCTTTGTTCATTATGGTGTTACTGTGACCATGTATTCAGTCAACAGACACGTGCTCTTTGTTCATTATGGTGTTACTGTGACCATGTATTCAGTCAACAGACACGTGCTCTTTGTTCATTATGGTGTTACTGTGACCATGTATTCAGTCAACAGACACGTGCTCTTTGTTCATTATGGTGTTACTGTGACCATGTATTCAGTCAACAGACACGTGCTCTTTGTTCATTATGGTGTTACTGTGACCATGTATTCAGTCAACAGACACGTGCTCTTTGTTCATTATGGTGTTACTGTGACCATGTATTCAGTCAACAGACACGTGCTCTTTGTTCATTATGGTGTTACTGTGACCATGTATTCAGTCAACAGACACGTGCTCTTTGTTCATTATGGTGTTACTGTGACCATGTATTCAGTCAACAGACACGTGCTCTTTGTTCATTATGGTGTTACTGTGACCATGTATTCAGTCAACAGACACGTGCTCTTTGTTCATTATGGTGTTACTGTGACCATGTATTCAGTCAACAGACACGTGCTCTTTGTTCATTATGGTGTTACTGTGACCATGTATTCAGTCAACAGACACGTGCTCTTTGTTCATTATGGTGTTACTGTGACCATGTATTCAGTCAACAGACACGTGCTCTTTGTTCATTATGGTGTTACTGTGACCATGTATTCAGTCAACAGACACATGCTCTTTGTTCATTATGGTGTTACTGTGACCATGTATTCAGTCAACAGACACGTGCTCTTTGTTCATTATGGTGTTACTGTGACCATGTATTCAGTCAACAGACACGTGCTCTTTGTTCATTATGGTGTTACTGTGACCATGTATTCAGTCAACAGACATGTGCTCTTTGTTCATTATGGTGTAACTTTGACCATGTATTCAGTCAACAGACACATATGTATGTTAAAGTTGACATGGCTTTGCCAATGTTTTTAAGTCAACAGACACATGATGTTTGTTAAAGATGGCATGGCTTTGTCAATGTTTTTCAGTCAACAAACATGTGATGTTTGGTAAAGATGACATGGCTATGCCAATTTGTTTTCAGTCAACAGACACATGATGTTTGTTAAGATGACATGGCTATGCCATTGTTTTTAAGTCAACAGACACATGATGTTTAGCAAAGATGACATGGCTAATCGTATGTTTTTCAGTCAACAGACACTTTGTTTTTAATTAAAGATGACATGGCTATGCCAATTTTTTTCAGTCAACAAACACATGATGTTTGTTAAAGGTGAAATGGCTATGCAAACGTTTGTCATTAAACAGACACATGATGTTTGTTAAAGATAACATAGCTTTGCCAACGTCTGTCAGCCAACAAACACATGATGTTTGTTTAATACAGCTTCACTTTTCCAAATTCTGTCAGTCAATAACACATGATGTTTGTTAAATATGGCATAAATTTATCAATGTTCCTCAGTCAACAGATACATGATGCTTTATCAGGGCATCAGGGCAAGGTGAAGGCAGGAAACTTGGCATCTGAAGGCTCCAGAAGCTCTGTGAGAAAGTATATAGTCCCAGCCAGCCCTGTAATAGATCCAAAGTGACATCACTGTCTAATGAAACAGACAACACCAAGTTTGTTATCGCAATTACGAACAGCAAGGAGTCCCATAATTTTTATATGAGCTGCGTCCTGAGAAAACTGGGTTTAATGCATGTGCGTAAATTGTCATCCCAGATTAGCCTGTGCAGTCCGCACAGGCTAATCAGGGACGATACTTTCCGCTTTTATGGTATTTTTAGTTTCAAGGAAGTCCCTCCTTACCGAAAATAAAGCTTAGGCGGAAAGTGTCGTTCCTGATTAGCCTGTGCGGACAGCCCATAATCTGGGATGACACTTTACGCACATGCATTAAGCCCAGTTTTCTTAGAACAAGGCTCATATGAAGAACACACAGACAGTGGAGGGGTATAACAAGAATTGCATTTAAATGCGAGTGATGTGAACCAAGGCTAAAAGCTCAGGTAAATTTTGTTTGTAATCCAGGGCAGCTACATAACGATACAATTTAAATACGGCTGAGATATTTATTGCATTACACTGAACAAACCTATGGTAATTTAAACAACAAACCAGTCTTATTTGTATGTTAAATATGTATAGAATGCTGGCAAACGTAATTGGAAAATCAAAAGCTCATTAAGGTAGATTTTGTATACATGTACATCTTAAACAAGTGTCTTTCTGATACAGATTTTTAGAAAACCAGTGTAGGTAATTTTAGACCCACACACTTGATATATTGAAGTTCAAAATTACAACCTGATCATGATATATTATGCACCAAGTGCATGGTATATTTGGAATGGGTGTTTGGGATTTTAGTTGGGTAGTGAGGTATAATAATAATATGTTGTATCAACTCTAAATATTTACGTTTTGATCGAAAAGGATAAACAATCATTTATTCTGGTATAAGAGAATTAACTATAATTTATATACAAGGTAGAAATCTAACTGTAATATCAAGCTGTTTTCAGTAACAAATCCAATCCAGAACAAAAATGCATCTTTCTGTAATGCTAAACAGATTTTTTAAACACATGCTTATATTATATAAAGAAACTACAAAGCAATTTTTTGCCTAATAGAGTTATCAGATTAAAACAATAATAACCTTCAAACAAGGAGAATGGCGCATCAGGTAGTCTTGAGGGTTTGTGTTGGATGCAAAACAGCCCAAACTGAAAAGAAGAGGGAGCCATCGATAACAATATCCATATGCAGTGCGCACAGGCTAATCATTAAAAAACACTTTTGGCTTTTATGGTTTTTCTTTTTAAAGGAATTTTTTTTTAAGCACAAATCCCGTTAAAGCAGAAATTGTCGTCTTTGATTAGTGAGCGCAGACAGCACACACTTATCTTGGATGACACTTTATGCACATGCATTAAACCCTTTTTTCTAAGAGTGAGCCTCATATGATGTCCGCCAAGCAATCAGGAGCCATTGTATAAGTCTGGATAACTCTAATCCAGCGGATAACTTTTGGTTATCTTATCATAAAATTTAAGATAACCAAAAGTTATCTGCTGGATAAGAGTTATCCAGATTTATACAATTGGCTGCAGGTCCCAATTTCTAGAGCAGTCTTGAAATTTCGCATTAATACACAAAGTACTGCCACTATTCAAGAAACAGACTCAAAAGTGATTCAATACTCATAAGTCTTTTGTTGCTATGAAGCAATAAAGAATGCTATAAGCTTTGCTATATGAAATAGGGTTGCAACAACACAACTCGCTGGTACAGGATGTTCTGACGGTAAGATTTGCTTTACAGTGCCCATAATATAAGGCATGAATTAAAATGGGAAAATCTCTAAATATTATAACATATATATTACACTGACACAAACACTGTTCCAAGACCAGCAAACCAACCTGGTAGGCCCGATGCAGATATTTTTGATCACCTGTCATCTGATACATGGCCAGGAAGGCGTACCCGTTGCCCGCGGTCCCGTGACAGATCCCGTGCCCCTTCATCAGCAGTCCCCGCTCCCAGATCATGTCCGCACAACGTATGGCCGCCTGGAGGTAGCGATCCTCTCCAAATTTCTGGTGCACGAATAAATATTGAGACAATATGGGAATACATGTATAGAGATTCTATAACATTGGGATCATGGGAACACAGTAGTATCCAAATACTAGAATATTTTGGATACAGTGGAATCCAGATATTAGAATATTTTGGAAACAGTAGGATCCAGATACTAGAATATTTTGGATATAGTAAGATCCAGATACTAGAATATTTTGGATACATATTAATATTACCAAGACTGAAATGATAAAACCTGATCAGGTTGTTATTCACTAGCATTCTAAACTCATTCACCTAAAAGCATGAACAAATTCACCCTGACACATTTTTCTGAATCAAATGAACAATAGGCTACAACCTACAAAATATGTCAATATTGCACAAAGCCTTCAATCAACGTGCCAAGGTCGTCGTGACTTAATGGATATGGTATCTGCCAGTTTTGATCCCGACTGTGGGAGCATGCTCCTTAAGTAGATAAGCAGTACAGAAGAGCCCAATACTGGTACTACCTGGAAAGCAGACTCAATAGCATTTCAGCATGCTCCTTTAGTAGATAAGCAGTACAGAAGAGCCTAATACTGCTTCTACCCGGAAAGCTGTACAGAAGAGCCTATTACTGGTTCTACCCGGAAAGCAGACTCAAGAGCATTTCAATAAGCCTTTGGCTTTTGATGCAATCGAGCTAAAAATAAATAGGTTCAAACTAGTTAACATGCCTTATATGACAGTATCAACAAGTGGATCAAACCAAAGGCTTCCTGACACAAGTTTATCACTGTTCGAAGATATAGGGCTAATATATGTGCGTTAAGTGTGGGGACTGCACAGGCTAATCTGGCACTGGGACTGCACAGGCTAATCTGGGGACTGCACAGGCTAATCTGGCACTGGGACTGCACAGGCTAATCTGGGGACTGCACAGGCTAATCTGGGGACTGCACAGGCTAATCTGGGGACTGCACAGGCTAATCTGGCACTGGGACTGCACAGGCTAATCTGGGGACTGCACAGGCTAATCTGGGGACTGCACAGGCTAATCTGGCACTGGGACTGCACAGGCTAATCTGGGGACTGCACAGGCTAATCTGGGGACTGCACAGGCTAATCTGGCACTGGGACTGCACAGGCTAATCTGGGGACTGCACAGGCTAATCTGGGGACTGCACAGGCTAATCTGGCACTGGGACTGCACAGGCTAATCTGGGGACTGCACAGGCTAATCTGGGGACTGCACAGGCTAATCTGGGGACTGCACAGGCTAATCTGGGGACTGCACAGGCTAATCTGGGGACTGCACAGGCTGATCTGGGGACTGCACAGGCTAATCTGGGGACTGCACAGGCTAATCTGGGGACTGCACAGGCTAATCTGGGGACTGCACAGGCTAATCTGGCACAACACTTTCATACGTGAATAAAGCCCATTTTTACCTTATGTGCCAATATAAACGTGTGGATCCAACCAGGGGCTCCGTGACACCAATGTACAAGTTTATCCCCGGTCGATGAGCCGATGGATGAGGGGCAATTGCCTGATGGAAACTGAAGAGTCAGCATCCATTCCAAAGATGGTCTAACCAGCTCTTCTACGTACTTTTTAACAGATTCATTGCTCACCTAGAACATAAAATAATTTTGTATCTTTTTATTGTGTTATTCATTGGTTCAGACATGTAAGAAATGCACGAACAAAAAAAACACTTCAAGAACATGACTTATTTGTCTCCCATATTGACTGCCATATTATTATCCCATGTATTATATCCCAGGGTACTGGCACCCTAGCTGTGTTGATCAATCCACAGATGTTCACGTAGAGGAAAAAGTGGAAAAAATATTATAGACAGAGATAAGTTATGATGGATCCGTAAACTAAATTAAAGAATGGCCAGATATATATAGGCCTTAGACCCTTTAACACTTCTATAAACCTTTCTTTACAGAGTCAAGTTTTAAAGGCTTCATGTCCAACCCTCAGATACTGATGAGCAGCAAACAGCATAAACCTTGGTCTCATGTTGGTTGCATGTAGCCATTTTCACTCTGCTTCTGAGTGGGAAAATGTTGAATGGTGCACCTGCATGAGCATGTAGCAAATGCCATCAAGTTAAATGACCCACATGCATGAGCATGTAGCAAATGCCATCAAGTTAAATGACCCACCTGCATGAGCATGTAGTAAATGCCATCAAGTTAAATGACCCACCTGCATGAGCATGTAGCAAATGCCATCAAGTTAAATGGCCCACATGCATGAGCATGTAGCAAATACCATCAAGTTAAATGACCCACCTGCATGAGCATGTAGTAAATGCCATCAAGTTAAATGACCCACATGCATGAGCATGTAGTAAATGCCATCAAGTTAAATGACCCACCTGCATGAGCATGTAGTAAATGCCATCAAGTTAAATGACCCACATGCATGAGCATGTAGTAAATGCCATCAAGTTAAATGACCCACCTGCATGAGCATGTAGTAAATGCCATCAAGTTAAATGACCCACATGCATGAGCATGTAGTAAATGCCATCAAGTTAAATCACCTACATGAGCATGTAGTAAATGCCATCAAGTTAAATGGCCCACCTGCATGAGCATGTAGTAAATGCCATCAAGTTAAATGACCCACATGCATGAGCATGTAGTAAATGCCATCAAGTTAAATCACCTACATGAGCATGTAGTAAATGTCATCAAGTTAAATGACCCACCTGCATGAGCATGTAGTAAATGCCATCAAGTTAAATGGCCAACCTGCATGAGCATGTAGTAAATGCCAGCCAGTCCGTGTGCGGCTCCCAGGTAGTGTTTGTCATGCCAGGCGTACATCAACGGGTGCCTCCAGCCCTGCTGCTGGGACATGTGGATCCCAGAGTCTATCACACACTTGTACACCTGAAATGTAACGAGCTTTACCTAATCCTGGAGTCTATCACACACTTGTACACCTAAAATGTAATGAGCTTTACCTAATCCCTGAGTCTATCACACACTTGTACACCTGAAATGTAACGAGCTTTACCTAATCCCTGAGTCTATCAAGCATTTGTACACCTGAAATGTAACGAGCTTTACCTAATCCCTGAGTCTATCACGCACTTGTACACCTGAAATGTAATGAGCTTTACCTAATCCCTGAGTCTATCACACACTTGTACACCTGAAATGTAACGAGCTTTACCTAATCCCTGAGTCTATCACACACTTGTACACCTGAAATGTAATGAGCTTTACCTAATCCCTGAGTCTATCACACACTTGTACACCTGAAATGTAACGAGCTTTACATAAAAGCTGAGCACATATTTGCCAACCAATTTGTATACTTTTATTGTATGTATGTGAAGTAGTGCGCCAAAGTGTAGACTGCCAAAAATTTGTGATCTCATATTTTGGATTATTTTGAGAATACCAGTGACAGGAAAAATGTGATTTTTGTCAGTGATATTAATGTTTGACGGATGCAATACATTATATATCTTTTAAAAAAGATATGTTAAAAGTAGAATATTAGTAGAAACAATTTGATATGTGTTAATATTTTAGGAATATCTTATCAACGGATTAATATTTTTCTGTGGTGAACACTTTCTCAAGGGATTAATATTTTACATGTGATGAACACTTTCTCAACGGATTTACTTACTTGCAATCACAATGTGTCTGATAAGATATAATAGAGACCAATTATTGGATTTATCTGCAGTATCGAGAAATCAAACAATACCAAACAAAGGAACGTTAACCATTTTAAAGCAATACAATCTTTTGAAATATAGAGGTGTCCGAGGTGGTAGGGATCAAGAGTTACGTGTATGGGGCACAAATAGTGGAGTAAATTTAAATAATCTACAAAGTTTACCACCACAAAGTCCAACTGTAATATCTTTGAAAAGACACAGCACACAAAACATTTCAGATGCAAACTTAAACAACCTCTCATACCCCAAGAAATGCAATACACTAAATGGTCTAAATGAAAAAATATCTTGCCTTACATTGAACTGTCATTCTGTTGTCAGAAACAAAGATGTTTTGATTGGTCAATATCTGAGAGAAGAAAAAATCGACTTTGCCGTATTCAGGCGTATTCACAGAAACCTGGTTTTCAGATGAAATGCAACACCAAATAGATACCTCAGACCTAAATCAAAATGGTTACACAATGAGTACTGTAAATCGTTCAAATAGAATAGGCGGCGGAGTGGCTTTAACATGTCGGACTGGGGTTACTGTACGAAAAGTGTCAAGTAGTAAAACCCGGACATTTGAACATTGTCTTTGGCAATTAATTCTCAAAAACATTACAATTAATGTAATTGGCGTTTACAGATCACAATCATCATGGACTGAACATCAATTTTTTGACAGAATTTTTCGAATTCTTAGAGGAAATTGTTCCCAACTATTCAAATCTTATGATTCTTAGAGATTTCAACTTGCACATCAACAAAACTAACAGTATTGTGACTGAATTTAAGAATTTCTTTTGTAGCAATGGGTTTAGAACAACATGTCAAGTTCAGCACACACACAGAGGGAAATACACTCGACCTTGTAAGCACTGAGGCTACAAATGGTATTGAAATCAATTCGTGAGAACCAGGCCCTTTCTTTTCAGACCATTGTGTAGTTAAAGTCGTTACCAAAGTACAAAAAGAAAACATCAAAAGTCAAACAATAACATTTCGAAATTTTAAAAACATAGACCACTCAGCATTTACTAACGACCTCAATGAAATGTCAATTACAGCAGACAAAGTAGATACTTTTGTAGAGCAATTTGAAGATGAAATCTGTAGAATTCTTGATAAACACGCTCCATACATTGAGCAAAAATGATATAAAAAACAGAAAAAATACCATCCTGTGATTGCGACACATTAGGCGCAGTACTTTATCTTGGTATGATGGTACGACAATAATTTTTGCCAATTTATTTTGAAATCATATCATGCACAAGAAAGTTATCTCCC
The DNA here is from genome assembly GCF_020536995.1 of Dreissena polymorpha. Classification (NCBI taxonomy): domain Eukaryota; kingdom Metazoa; phylum Mollusca; class Bivalvia; order Myida; family Dreissenidae; genus Dreissena; species Dreissena polymorpha. Next base: position 52,675,116 of record NC_068360.1, read on the forward strand.
CACTGTTAGTTATTCATTTTACCCTTAATTATACATGATAATAACTTTTCAATTAAGCTCTTATGGTCACTTTAAAACAATATGTTGAGATGAATTTATTTATCACATGCCTTGTTTCCCATGTAATATAACCATTAAGAATATTTATATCTTACACATGTGTAATATACTTTTAAAGCGTTTTCATTGGCTTATTTTCGTTCGATTGACCAATTGCATTTTGTTATTTTGCGGGATTTTTCATTATGTTTGCGTTAATATTTATTTAATGTGCTCATTTAAAAGCATGTGATAAAAAAGATCCGACACTCGCCAAAGGCTTGCTTACTAACAAAATTCCTGAACTCGTTTAATAAAATATGGTATGATATGCAGTCAAAATTACACAAACAGTCAGTCAGTGAGAATCAGTTTAAATAAATACCTTTAGTACAATATCTTGGTGTATTCTATCCTGCCCCAGGTTTGCCGCCACAAACAAGAGAGCAAACAAGTACCCTACACGCCCATACAGCATCTCATCTGGAAGTGATGGGTCCTCACACACTGCATCGCACATCTTCTCCAGCCTAGAGACAGGAAGAGCTTCAGAGCGGTTACATGTGTTACTATGACTGTGTCTTTACAAATAGAGCCCAAACACATTTTACCCCAGTACTACTTATCAATGAGTTGATAGTAGTTGATAGTAAAAGAAAAGGTTAGGTTCTGAGTAAAAGAGAAGTCCCAGAAAGGCAAAAAACAACAGAACTTATTGAAGGCCTGAAAAAGACAACATATAGGTATGTATTGGTTCAGAACAAGAAATGAACAGAAAAAGAAATAAAACAACAACAGTGTTTTCATAGTGCTACAGGATGAAAAATGTTTGGTATTGAGAAAATATAGAGAATATTATGTGAGATTTGGATAAAGATCAAGTTAATCATGCGAGGCTTAGAACCATGGTAGCGCGAAGCTTGCCTATATAATAACGCATTTTTTACGATTGTACCTTTCTGTAGTTGAAAAACATATTCTCCAATTTTTGGAAAAACCCAAATTTGATCTAAAAATAGTGATAAAATAAAGCTAAAGTTTATACTATCGTTGTTATACTATCGTTTTTCATCTGGTAATAGGATAAAATTAATCTTTTTGCTGACCTTTTTATGCAGTCCACAGACGCAGCAGCATTGCCCAGCTTTTCATGAACCACTGCTCCCAGGGCTAAAGGACCTGCATCACCGCACAGGAAGGAGATTCTACGACCCTTGAGGCGCCGAAGTGCAGGTTTTAAACAGTCCAACGCACACTCAAGCTGTCCCCTGTCTTGCTTCATGGCACTGAATAGTCGTAGATGAAGCAGTGCTTTGCCTGGAAATACAGAAGATAAATAATCACGGCTGCTTTATCTCTGAATAATACAAAGGATTATAGTTAAATACTTTAATGTTATTTCTTACATTTAAACATCCTATAAAATATACCATGAAAAAACAAAAAATGTCAAAGTTGTTCAACAGAGATTTAATTTTCCAAATAATGTCGAAATATAAAGTAGCAAAAGCTGTTTAACCTATGGTCCCTAACATGTGCGGAAGGATCCTTGATTTTATATATGAAAATAGAGTAGAATTCAAAGAATAAATGAGGGCAATTGTGGTTAAAATATAATTGTTTTTCAATGTACACTTATTTCACTTAATTCTGTGTATGTGTTTCTTCTCATTCAATTCATTGCCTTTCTATGCATGTACTGGTACCTCCCATTCCAGTATAGACAGAGTGGTCATCATCAGTCTGTGTTTCCAATCCGGAATAGAGCCGTTCCAACAGATGATCAATGCCTTGCTGTATAGGCTTTCGAAGCCTCTCCAAAAACTTTAACATATGAAGACTTTAAAGCAACTTTGTTACAGAAGTTTATTTAAACATCTGTTAGCGAATTGATATTTTTTGGTATGTTAACATTTTTACAATTAAAAAATTATCAATATATTTTATTGTTTAAAAGGGACCAGATCTACAATTTTTAGGAGTGTTTGATTTTTTTTTAAATTCAAAATGCAAACTAACAATCTTGAAAAGCGGAATAAGTTTTATTATGTTTATCGATAATTGTCAATACATTTACATATTAAGTGTAGTCCCGATCAATTTGTTCCCTTTTCATATAATGACCATTTACTTTTTGTTTGAATTCTATCCTCTCTAAAGTTTGTGTTTACCCATGAAAGCTGATTCAATACCTGTACTTTTAATGTCCAATTATAATCAAGAATGTGCCTAATGCAAGATGCTCATTGGTCATTCTATATAACTAGTTTTATTTTATTGTACATTTACTGACCACATTGCATTTGCCAAGACAGTCTAGTGGAAATAAGTCCATTATCATGCTTTGGTGAGTTGTAAATCTGTGTTAATTCATTAAAGGAATAAATTGAGCTGATTTTTATGTCCTTGGTAGGGTGGCATATAGCAGTCATAGTCTGTCTGTCCATATGTCCATCAATCTCTTATTTTCTGGACTTTTTTCAAAACACTTTAAAATGTTCGCCTACATTTGATGAGTGAGTTTACCTACATGACTTACAGATAGATTAATAATTTCGTTTCCGTTAATTGTTTTTTGTGGCAAAGTTATGGGCCTTGGACTTAGACAAAGAAATTCAGCGGTTCAAATTAATGATGATTATCCATATTACCTCTTTAATTGATTCCAAAATTATTTGTTTTTCACAAATTATTAACGTCAGCAATTTTCAGACCCCCTATATCAGTTGCTTCCATTTGCTGCTTCTCTTTCATTGGCCAGTCAAACCACATGTTATATCAACCATCGATAGATGAAGCATTCAGGATCACAAGGGTAATTATAATTGAACGTTCGGGGATGTGTGTACAATGCAATAACAAAACATTGCCTAGGGGCGAGTAAATTAGTGCTAATCCCCTTGTTTATGAGAGACAATAGACACATCTGCCCTTTTAAGAGGCATCTGGGTCGTTTTGCCCTAATACCTGATCGCCCCTGAGTCGTTTCTTCCTAATACCCGTTTGCCCTAGGTTGTTTCGCCCTAATTCCTTGGTCGTTTCACCCTAGTTTTTATATATACAGCAATTCAAAAGGGTTTATCTTTAGATTGTCACAAGCTGAATGCATACTTCCTTTTGAACTTTTTCTTAATAAGCCCCAGGCTTTTAATTCAGTCGAACTAAATGAATAGCTTTTAACTAATTATAAATATCCGAAAATAACAATATCCGAAACTATATAAAGTTGTGGTAATAATTACTTTTCCGTCATCTCCGAGTAAGGACTGTCCACGATAATCCTCTAATCTATTTGGATAATGCCTTTCCTCCATAGTGCGCTGTAAATTAGATAATGACAGAAGTCAAGTCGTTGTTAAGCATTAATGAAGTTGTCAAATTTCAGTTTTGTTTACACGGTGGCTATTGATCAATTTTACAGTTGTTATTTACGGACACTTGTGTAACAGTTGTCTCCCTTTGTTCGTAAAATGCCACTACTGTCTGTATTTAATTAACGCAACATGTTTAATTTATCTATCTATCTATACTGTCCAACTCCCCTTGCGGGTATTATTGACAGGCAATATATTTGCGTACAATACCAGAATACTAGACGTTTACTACTGTTACCCAAATACTGATATTCCGTAGTTATTATTGAATAAAACAAATCATAACCAGTCATTTAAATTTACGTATATAGGTCTTCCAATTAGAATCTACTTGACTACTGGTTTGATGCATTTCAATAGAGTTTAATCAGGGACCTATACAAACTCCTTAATGGCCGACTATTTAGACTTTTTCAACGAAAATTTTCCTGACAATAACATATGCACTTATTAAATACATATACTAAAAAGTACATTAGTTTTCTTTTTTTCTGATGTCATATAATATTTAACAAATGTTTCAAAAACTGTGCATAATCACAATATTATCCATGGCATGTTTTTATGCATATTTAGGAGGAGCAGGAAACTTTTCAGGACATACAGTAACGTTGACCGACAAGGACATTGAATCAACGCCTATTGATTATTTCAAGTTAATATTCATTATGCTAAACGGAGTTTAAATGCATTGTGAATGTTTATATATTTTGTGTCCTATAATCTGTATCAGGGGAGTGCAGTAGTCGAGTGGTAACACTACCATTCCAGAGGTCCCCGGTTCAATTCCTGGCCAGGGCACTGTAAATTTCAGAAATGCTTCCAGTGTTTCCCACCCAACTAGAGATGTACTGGTATGAAACGCAGTTAATTCTCGTGTGTATCGGTGCTATACACTGAGCATGTAAAAGAACCATGGGATCTATTCGTAAAGAGCTAGGGTATCGCACCCAATCCTTGTATCTCAATACTGACTCTTCTGCATGCTGTCTCTTCAGCAAAACCAAAAAGGACCCCATTGGAAATAAGTGCTGGCACTTTCATGGGTTATCCTTGACTGCAAGGTCAAAACAAATATAAAAAAAAAAACAAGGGACAAAATTGTCACAAAACCAGGTTTTCATTGTGAAAAAAAAATCTGATAAAGGGAGAAAACTCAAACTGAACTTTTGAAATGAACAAACAAAATTAACCCCCTTTGTAAGTTTGTTTTTTAAAAAAAATCTATTTTTAGTCGTGGCGATCTTGACATTGGAGATATTGATGTGATTCTTTCGTGTGACACACCGTCCCATGATGGTGAACAAATGTGCCAAATGATTTTAAAATCTCACAATGAATGACATAGTTATGGCCAGGACAAGCTCATTTATGGCCATTTTTGACCTTTGAACTCAAAGTGTGACCTTGACCTTGGAGATATCGACGTAATTATTTCGTGCGACACACCGTCCAATGATGGTGAACAAATGTGCCAAATGATTTTAAAATCTGACAATGAACGACATAGTTATGGCCCGGACAAGCTTGTTCCGCCAGCCCGCCAGCCAGCCAGCCCGCCCACATTTGCCAATCTAATAACCAGTTTTTTCCTTCGGAAAACCTGGTTAAAAAAAAAACCTAGCATGTTGATATGTAACATGATTGAATAAGTGCTTTATAATACAATAATCAAACCCTTGCAAACAACATACACAAACACTTTTGCTCATGTTTGTACTTTTGCAGTAAGTTGAAGGGCGACAGCGACTGTGGAGATATTGCGGCAGAGACCAACAGTTACACTGAACAACAGATTGCAGCATAAAACAGCGATTGTCACCACTTTTAAGGTTAGCTTATCAAACGTTGGTATCTCTACTAAGTATTCAACAATTGTTGATTGAAAATACAAAATTCAAATAGTTGATTAACATAAATAAGTTTGGTGTTCTTTCATTCATATCAATTTGGTAATTCATATATCTGTAAACTATTTTGTGTTGTGCATTATTAAATGGTTTATATAGATAAATACAAGATGAACATTAGGATAAGGTTAGCACTTAAGAAGTTTATATACTAGTATCTGTAACTAACACCGATATTCAATTGAAACTTCCCACACAACTTTAGGATCATCATACAAGGTGTAGAAAATCCCTTTTCTCTACATTACAAAAAAATTAAGGCTTTCAATTAATTGTTTTTCCATTTCTGGCCACCAGTCTTCAAATTCTAATAAAAAGTATGGTATAAATTGCATCACATAATTTTGTTTTTATCCCTTTTCTTGCAAATAGTCATCTATCTCAGATCAGTGTTTTGATCAATGTCAACAAGCTAAGGCTATGGGAGGCGATAAACGTCAACATGAATGGGTTTGAAAATCTGCCTTTGATCATAGCAAAAAAGTGCAACAAATATATAGATAAATATTTATTAATATTTATGAAGCCTGGAGACCACACAACATGCAATAAACAATAAACAAATATCACAGTTTTATTACAAGGAATGTTATTTTATAAAATAAAAAGAGACTTGAATCGAACTTAACCGACTGTTTTGCAAATAAACAGCTCCCTTCTTAAGGACCCTAAAATTAATACAGTGACACATTTCATTTGATAACATACAAGTAAAGACAGTTTGTTTTGCCATTTCAATATTTGTTGTGCTGTTAACAACAACAAAAACACAGATTTATAAAACACAGAATCGTACATGCTCACAATAATTAAATAACAATTTAAGGAACAGAAAACCAGTATACTAATTGAGTAACCTTTTCATCAGATGCTTAAACAGTGAATAGCTCAAATACAAGCTCAGTTAAGCTGACCATAAGAAGGCAGTATAAACCACTGAACTAGTAACACAAATTGAAAACGAGAGGGGCACATATTCTGCTACAAAAATATTAAACATACTTATACATTAGTTTAAAATTAAAGACAAAACGCCTTTGTTGATTGGTTGATATCAGTTTTACAATTGTTAAACATATATATATATATATATATATATATATATATATATATATATGAATATATATATCATTGCAAAATTATGCATACATAAAGGAATGATTCTTTAAGTTTTACAGTGAAAGAATGCTATTTTTTTTAAGTAAATTAAAAACACACACATGTTTCAATAAGAATAGGATATTTCCTATAAATGCAATCGAATTTTATCGCAATTATATTTCATACAAGTTTTTTTTCCTGAAGTTGTTCTGTTGTTTACAGTGAGACAGGTTTTTATCTGCCATATGTCTTCTGAAAAATGTATTCCAATATATTTAGAAATAGTATATGAAATAAGATTAACATGTAGAAATCAAAAACTTTTTGTTTGAAGTAAAAGTCAAATACTTGTCAATCACTACTAACGTAAAACAAAACAATAAATTATCATTACAATATTCAAAACTTCATCACAAAACATTGCATATAACAGCCAACAGCCAACTGATGCAAGTTAATTAATTCAATTTATTGTTTTGTTTTAATGGGACAAATCCTGTTCATATTTGGGTGCCAAGCAAACCATAAAACAGTGAATGATTTTCTGAATATTTGTATATTTTTCAATTTTAAGTCCAAAATGTTTATTTCAACTGGAGGTTTTTATTCGTGAGGAAATGGTTGAGAGTTTGGTTCCTAGATTCAATCTTGGCTCCCAGTTTGTTGTACTTCTTTGTCATGAAATATTCAAGCTCCGCCTCTCTGTTCTCTCTGAAAACAAATAAAATGAGTAATGTTCTAAGAAAACTGGGCATTATTGCATGTGCGTAAAGTGTTGTCCCAGATTAGCCTATGCAGTCCGCACAGGCTAATCAGAGACAACACTTTCAGCATAAATTGGATTTTTGCTAAGAAGAGATTTTATTTAAACGAAAAATGTCATAAAAGCGTAAAGTGTCGTCCCTGATTAGCCTGTGCGGATTGCACAGGCTAATCTGGGACGACACTTTACGCATATGCATTATGCCCAGTTTTCTCAGAACACAAATAAAAATTAATATTCCACTGTTAAATTGAAAGACTTCAATTTGGTTGTTAGTTGTAGTTTTTGCAGTTTGTAACAGTATTTCAGTCAGAAAATGACGGTAAGTAAAGCTTCTTTTTCACTTTTCCTGGTCAAGCTCAGACAATATAAATGGTTGTCCAGTGCTAAGTGCGCATACTAAGATATCAGATAACATTGTAGGGTTTTGTAGTAAATAATATTTGTATTCGATAACTTGCTACAGAACCATGAGAGGGGACAATCATGTAATAGTCAAGATGTTGACGTCCATGCTGAGACAGGTATTTTTTCGCCCAAAATGGTGAACAAGAACACAGTGTCTATAGGTACTCATAAAGCCTACCTGGCCACTGGCCCATGTGCAGACACAGGGATGTTAGTGGCTGGCATCCTGTTGCCATGGGGGAAGGCGTCACTGCAAGTATAGAAATGGGCCACGCTCTATGAAAAGAGGGTTTGATGAATGTGCATAAAGTGTCATCCAAGATAAATCAGGGACGACACTTTCTGATTTCATGATGTCATTCATTTAAAGAAAGTCTCGTTATAAAAATTCCAGTTAAGTCAGAAAGTATTGTCTCTGATTAGCCTGTGCATGGACAGGCTTATCTGCGATCAAACTTAATGCACATGCATTAAAACCACCTTTTCACAGAGCGCAGCTCAAATACAGTTTATAATTTAATTCAAAAGCCGGTTGGTGGTCAACATGGTTTATTCTATCATATTCCTAATGACAATAAGTTTATTTTTCCTCAATCCACTCCTATAATTCCAAATTGATGGTTTGACTTTCAGATGTTTTGAAATAGAGCTGTTAGGTGTGAAATACAACATGTATAGCATTTTGAAGTTGTTGTATCCATTTGACTGATGAGTTAAAGATTAGAATTTTCACTCTTATTTAAGTTTCATCAATAATTATTTCAATGATATAAATATTTATTGAAAAATGCCTTATCGCATTTAAAAGTAAATTTTGCTTAATCTCCCAACCTGACGATTATATATTAGATTCCCTAAATGGTAAGAACAAGGTTTTTGCCAAGGTTCAGCTGCACAGAAAATAATGTTTCAGTCTGCAAAACCTCCATTGTGACCTTGACCTTGAAGTGTACAGCATAAATTCTGATTTGATATGATAATCATTTGCGCATATGTCTTTTGAATCACATCGTTATTAACGCAAATGTACTTTCACGATATACATATAGTAAACATAAATATACATATGAGTCGCGTTTTGAGAAAACCTGGCATAATGCATGTGCGTAAATAGTCGTCCCAGATTAGCCTGTGCAGTCCGCACAGGCTAATCAGGGACGACACTTTCCGCTTTTACTAGATTTTCGGTAAAAAAGGGACTTCCTTTAAACGAAAAATATCATTAAAGTGGAAAGTGTCGTCCCTGATTAGCCTGTGCGGACACTTTACGCACATGCATTATGCCCGGTTTTCTCAGAACATGACTCATATAAGGAATAAGCAAAAAATCCAATCGTCCACAGCGACCTTAAAGAGAACAAGAAGTTTTTTTCAGTGTTAAATGACCTATTGCTATGATAAATCATTTGTGCCAATTTATTTTGAAATCTCATTATGAACAACAAATTAATGAGCTGGAAATGAAATGTCCCTGCAAACAAACACACAGAGAAAGGTGTAACACTATATGCCCTTAGCTCATCCCCAAGAGCTGAGCAAGCCAACCATCTAAAAGTATGATATAAAAAAAGAATATTAAAAATCCCACCATAAGGGAGCCATGGCGTAGTGGATATGGTGTCTGCCAAGTGACCATAAGTTTGATCCCCAATGCAGAAGTGTTCTTTATATCTCCCCCAAAGACTCCAAGTAATGGTTTGCCCAAGAAACGGACACAATAGTGTGAAGATAAGCCAAAGTCTTTTAATGCAATCAAGCTAAAATAAATAGGTTGAAACCAAATTGAAGCTTACGCTGGCACTTTCTCGTCTGTGGGCGTTGAAGGGTCTATCAACACAAACTGGGCGTTCACCATCTCTGGGGTGAGATTCACAGCCATACGTGAGGTCGACCTGCCCTCCTCATCCTCATCTTCTCTGATGAATGAAACAAGGTAATGGCAAATATTTGAGCACCTCTCTAGAAAAACAACTGTCTGACTTATCATTCTATAATGGTAGATCCCTTATTTCATCATAATTTGTTGGGGTATTCTTTACAGTAGCTCCGGCATATTTTTTTTTGCATACTGCAACCTTTTATAAAAAAAATTACAATCTTACAGCTGTCCTTCTTCAGGTCCAATTTGACACCTACGTTTAGCGAAAGCGTCGTCCCAGATTAGATAAAAAAATCCTTTTAATGCAGACAGTTTTGTCCCGAATTAACCTGTGTCAACTGCACAGGCTACTCTGAGTTGACAATTGACACACATGCATTAAGCCCCGTTTTCCTATGTCAACTGCACAGGCTACTCTGGGTTGACAATTGACACACATGCATTAAGCCCCGTTTTCCTATGTCAACTGCACAGGCTACTCTGGGTTGACAATTGACACACATGCATTAAGCCCCGTTTTCCTATGTCAACTGCACAGGCTACTCTGGGTTGACAATTGACACACATGCATTAAGCCCCGTTTTCCTATGGTCAACTGCACAGGCTACTCTGGGTTGACAATTGACACACATGCATTAAGCCCCGTTTTCCTATGTCTACTGCACAGGGCTACTCTGGGTTGACAATTGACACACATGCATTAAGCCCCGTTTTCCTGTGTCAACTGCACAGGCCTACTCTGGGTTGACAATTGACACACATGCATTAAGCCCGTTTTCCCCAGAGAAAGGCTGAAATTAATAAAAAAAGCCAAGTTAATTTGAATGCTTTGTTCTAATTCACAGCATTTCTGGAGGTTGTTTTTATTCAGATGTGTATAATTCTAAATTTTCATAGAAATATAATGTTTATTTGATCTTGCTGTTCAATACTTGTCCACTATTTAAGCACATTAACAAACATGGTAAGAGTAGTTTTCCACTTCAGCTATTCCCCAGTATTCTTATGTCAAACTCATATATCAACATTTCTATGCATTAATTCTTTATGTTTTTTGTTCGTCGACATTTCTTAAACAGTTTTTAAATGTATATCGTGCAAAAATATCACTGAATATAAATTGAAAATGGACAGATTTGAGTGCTAAGTAATGGTGGGTTGCAGGAATTCACCTAATTAAAAATCGTAACCTAATTAACAATCAAATTTGCCCTCAGGGTCAGGTTCATACGATTTAGGGCTTTCGTTTTTTACTTCTTTTGGTATTTTACATGAAACTTTGATGTGAGCGTGAAGGAAAAAGGTATGTCAACTTGGAATATTCATTTTTTAATTTGATCAAGTTGTCTGAAACTTGTACGACTTTAGTTTGTATATTTGTTTTGGTATAAATAAATACTTGATTAAAAGTGAAAATGTACATCTTTCAATGATTGCATGACCTTCCATAAAATTGTTTTCATAATGCCTGCCCTTTTTGTACAACAAAAAACTTAAAAAACAGTTTATGTTAATGTGTTGTGAATGATGCACACCATGTTTGTAACAGTTTTCAAACAATCACAAATTTGCGATTATTTTTGTGTGTGTGTATATTTAAAATTGCAACGCTATTATGAAACTCATTATATACCCACACTTGGCCTTTAGAAAATAACATGTATTATTTCTGGGGGCCTCTAAGTGGAAGTGCTTCCAAGGTCATTATATGGTTTTCATTTGGAAAAAAAAATATCAGGCCGTATAACCAAAAAATCATGTAGTCACTGTATGTGACAAAGGCCTCTGGTGTGTTTTGACAGGGGAAAGGTCTGTGTCATTGAACTCCAACCGAAAGGCTTCTAGTCTAGTTACACACTCTGCTGAATACTTAGTTAAACGATAATTTGCTATGCAAAACATTATGAATAGTTAATTTACAATGCACTTTTACTAAATTTTAATGCAAAAAACACATCTTTCTGGAGATTTGAACACATCACTGTTATGCTTGTGTATATGGATTATTTATTGTGACTTGTGATAAGAAAACTGGTCTTAAAACATGTGCATAAAGATTCATCCCAGAGTAGCCTGTGCAGTCTGCACAGGCTTATCAAGCACAAATATTTATGCTTTTTTTAATGTTTAATTTAAGGAAGTCTCTTCTAAATGAAAATCCATTCAAGGCGAAAAGCGCCGCCCCTGATTAGCCTGTACAGACGACACTTTTAGGGCAAGCATTCAGCCCAGTTTTCCCATAACAATTATTGCCCAGTTTTCCCATAACAATTATTGCCCAGTTTCCCAGAACAATTATTGCCCAGTTTTCCAATAACAATTATTGCCATAGTTTTCCCAGAACAATTATTAATTTACAACTTACACATCCAGTATGGTTTCTGCATCCTCTGATGGAAGGGTTTCAAGAGGGGCCGGCCCTTCCAGGGGCAGAAGGTCACTACCGAAAGGATCATCCCTGAAAAGTACCAGTTCAAGAAATATGTAATGTCCTTCACTGTATCCTGATATATTTCACATTATTACGTTTTTTATGCCCCCGGATCGATAGATCGGGGGTATATTGTTTTTGTCCTGTCTGTCATTCTGTCCCAAAACTTAGCCTAGGTTAAAGTTTGATAAATTTTGCAATATTGAACATAGCAACTTGATATTTACCATGCATGTGTATATTATGGAGCTGCCCATTTTGAGTGGTGAAAAGTCAAGGTCAAGGTCATCCTTCAAGGTCAATTGTCAAATATTGTATTTTTCTTTCCTAAAACTTTTACCTTCGTTAAAGTTTTATCATAACTTTTTTAATCTTGAACACATCAGCTTCATATTTGGCATGCATGTGTATCTCGTGGAGCTGCTCAATTTTGGTGGTGAAAGGTCAAGGTCAAGGTCATCCTTCAAGGTCAAAGGTCAAAAATTAAAACAAATTAATTTTCATTTCTCCATTCAATCTCTTACTTACTTCTCGTTGAGCTGCACATTTGAGTGGTG